>NW_008657630.1:38437-64974 GCF_000695815.1 Acanthisitta chloris | reverse complement strand
CCATATGAATTCTGCTTTTTAGGAAGATACATATACATGGGTTTGTGCATAAATACACATTTTTTGCTCATGAACATGCACGCATACGTATATATACATACATGCACATGTGTGTATTTGTCATTTCTTGTGTTATTTCAGTAGAGACGTGACTGGTGTGCAGAGTGCAAAGCGTGTTTGTCTGTTTGCTATCAGCCATCACACAAATAATAAACTGGAAACTCACTTTTCCAGTAGAACCAACATTCTCAGCAAAGATGGGCTGACGTTAGTCAGGAGTTTGGTGAGGAGGCCAAAGGGGCTAATACAGCTGTGAAAGCACAAGAGGCTGACAGACTGTTTATTGGAAAACTGCCAGAGAAGCCAAAAGAAGAAACCATGCTTCAAACCGCCCAGTTAAAATGGAGCTTGGGAGTTCACAAATTTGAAAGCTGATTTCAGCACCAACTTAGAGGTGCCCTACCAATGCTGTGACATATTTTAAATACCAGTTTGATATTTGTATAAAATTCTTACTTAATTTGCTCTGAGCCATCAACAAGTCATCATTCCAAAGAGAAAGTCTCTGCAACATTAATTTAATCAAAATCATTATTCAGAATTTCCAAACAGATTTTTTTCCTCTCAGAATCTCACAAACGTATAAATGCTTCATCTACAATACCTACATGTTTAGTTGCAAGGGACTGCTGTCCCTTTAGCTGCAGATCATTCCACAAAATACTGATTTCACCCCTTGTCCTCACATCACTGAAATAAAGATATATTCAGAGTTTTTTATTATGGTCTACAGAGAGCCTGTACACACAACTTTCACAAGCACACCACCACAAGAACAGTACTGATCTTAGCCCACTCAACAGGTAGGTAGGTAGGTAGGTAGATATAGATAGATAGATAGATGATAGATAGATAGATAGATAGATAGCACCCATGACAAACCAAAACAAGTTATTTCATTTCTTACAGGCCTAGTGATCTAGATGGGGAAGGCAAGAAAGGTATGGCAGGTGAACAAAAATTACTGACATACAAAAGCAGGTGGGTTTTCTGGGGAAAAATTGTGCCAGGAATAGAAAATGCATGACAGAAAGCATAAAGGTGTAGGCAGGGGACAGATATGAAGCTGCTAAACTAGTACAGGAAGGTGACATGGCAGTGAAGGCAACATCTGTACGGCTCTGAAGATGAGGTTGTGAAGATTTCATGTGATGTAGCTAAACAGGAAGACAATGAGTGACATAGAAGGAGAGCAAAACTACTACAGGATCACTTCATCTACTGTCATGGCAAGCCTCTGCAATTCACAGCTTACAGATTTACCAGCTACACATTCCTCACTGCAAATTTCTAACTGAGCCAACTGTACAGAAGTTTTCGATTTGTCTCCACCAAGAACACCGTTTTGTTCACAGTATGGAGAAGAGGGTTCTTGTTTTCTGTCATTGCCATTGTACAATGGTGGCATCCTTACTGAAATGCTCATGCTTCGTGCAACCCTGTGAGGGACCCAGATGCAGAAACAACCCCACAGTCATGCTCTCCAGATAACAGAGAGCAATTGCATTGTGGTCATCAACAACTTTGCCACTGGGGAGAGGAAAGTGGACTGTGCCAATTGCTTTGTCTAAACAATATTGCTTCCCAGCATATTTATAGTGACATTTTAACAGCCGTGGAGGACACGTGATTTGACTATACAACTTGGGGAGCATAACTAGCATTGAAGGAGGGAGAGGAACACCAGAGGTAATGGAAATCATAAAACATGGTCATGAGAAGTCTCTTTTGTAACTCAGTGCAGCAAATAGGGGTAGAAAGGGTGAGTTTTGGGGCTCAGAGTATAATCTGGAGTTAGTCTCACCCACTGAATGCAAATACATTCCTCTGGGAGAAATGGAGTTGTTCTGCTTTATACCAAAAATAAATGTGAGCAGAGCCTCATCCAACACGATAACTACTTCTGCTGATTTCTTTTGGCTTGTTTCTTTCTCGCCCCACAAAATGCTGCGTAATGGGCAAATGAACATGGAGTTCTCTTGCAATAAATTGCATGAGTGAATAGAGAGAAATCAATTTCTTTATGATGGCTCCTAGTATGAACAAAACCAGAATGCCTAATGAGTGCTGGAATGATGGAGTTCAAGGACAGAGTCTATTATTACATTATGTTAAACTAAACCAGCTTTGTTGACTTCAATACATTTATTCCAAATCTTGCACAGATAGAGACTGTGACTGGAATATACATAGTCTATAAAGTTGTGGAGCAGGTTCTGGAAATTAGAGGGGTTTCTGCTTCTTCTAATACTTAAAACTAAACTGGATCAACCACCAATTACCCAACACATAAGGAAAAAACTAGTATTGCTAACACTGGATATGACACAGGATTTAATAGGAATTTTCTCTGATTTATAAGGTTTAAAAAACCAAATTCTTACTAAAGACAGAGGAATTAAATTTTACAGACTTTACATAAATAATTTCAAAATAGCAAAACAAGCTCTTTCCCATAATATGAGGATGACCAGCAGAAGTCATGTGTGCAAGATATTCTCTAAGTTAAGAGTTTAATTGGAACTTAAATTAATGTCATAAATAATAATTTGGACAGGTGTACTCAAACTTTTTTTAGACATTTTCCTTAGAAGCAATAGTTTGCCTACCCTGTTTTATACTCTTCTTATCACTTAAATTAAAAACGCGTATACGTAATTATGAACAAATCCAGACTCCTGCTCCACAGCCCTACTTTCAGCAACTTACAAGGTTTGAAGTGGGCTGTCCGGTGGGATTCTCCATCCCTCTTGCACTCCCCACCAGAAAACCTACCTCACATCCTATAAATCATTGGACTATGACAATAATTTATCAGAGGTACATTAAAGACAGAATTTAGCACTGCATTGATGCCTAATCAGGGGTTTTGAAGAATCTTCCCGTTACCATACAGTGTTGCCCCCTGGCAAATCGGAAGATAGGCGCCAGAACAAAAAGTGCTCTTATGTGGAGCACTGTCTATATTTCTAATAAGGAATAAAAGAAAGTCTTTATCCCTGAAACTGCTGATCCCTTTAGTCTGATTCCACATGTCTTTATTGTATCCTGCAGGGTAATATCAGAGGAATAGTGAAGCATATCAAAAAATGCATGTGTGTTTATCTGTTAATTTATTTTACATTTTTACAAACCCAGGATCTTGGAAAAATGACTTTAAAAAAGGAATGTCTTTCTGCAGGCATATGGACCCTGAGGGATGCAGATGACAGCAAACTTTCTGAATTACAAATTTTTTCACTTCATTTTGAGACTGAAATGTCAGTCTTCAAAAAAATTTTCTTTTAATATCCAAATGTTAAAAAAATATTTCAGCTTGTTTTATACCTACTCATACATTTAGATTTTATTTCAAAAGGGATTCTAAAACCTTCTGCTAACTGTTCATCAGTAGTTGTGGTTTCCAGTGACACTTCTTGTGCCAGTCCCTTCCTGAGTAAGACTATGAACCAAACTTTCATGACTAATTCTGCCATTCAGAGGCTCAAAGTCAAAACCCAGTTTTGCAAAGCATGTAAACCCACATTTAATTTTAATCTCTGTTCCCACAGCATGTATTTAACGTTAAAAATTTTGCTGAATGGCAATTGCCATAAGCACTTCTTCAGTGCTCTGCTGAATCAAGTCACAAATGCTGATTAAGTCAGAAAACTAATTCTTATCACAAGGAACGTGAATAGAATCTTAGAAGACATCTACCTTTAAAGGTCAGATTCTAAGCTCTGATATATACTTTGTATCTGTAACATCTCAAAATGTATACACATATCTGACAAACTGGGATGCACATCTGTGGACACTCCCAGTTACTAGACAGGCTATCAGATTTGCATCACACATGCATGTGCATTTCCTGGCTCTCCTCAGTACATGACCTACTTGAGTTTCCTATGTGGAAGGTTATGGTTTAAGAAGCAAAGGTCATGAATTACTCTCTTTTTACTATACACCCTGCCCACAGACTGCATGCCTGTGTATGTAAGATCCTATGGAACACTTCATGCTTGCAGACATTGCAGCAGACATTCTGAAATGGTTTGCACATGCCAACACCTACCAGCAAGTAAAACCACACAATTAGAATAAATTCAGGACAATCCCTACAGAATACAAAAAAACTCTCCTGTGATTTTACCTCAGCGCGATATCCATTGGCTTAATGAGATTATACAGTGAGGAAACCATGGCAAGGCTGCACTCAAGATTTGCAGGGAGGCATTCAACATACCAATCCTGCAATAGGAAAAAATATTCATAAGCTTTGCAGGATACTTTTGTATGTATCACAATGCCTCCTAGATCCCTGAACAAGTCTGTCCTATCACCTACTATATATACATAAAATACACACTGCCTCCCATCCTCTGGCCACAATTTGAGGAGCAAAATCACCTCACCTTCTGTCAACCCCAACTGGGCAATGAAACCTGTTATTACCTCACTCCTTGCTCAGCTCCCTTGGAGAGCAGTGTTCAGATTCCTTTTCTCTGTAGTATTCTCAGCCACTATTACCAGCCTTCAGCCTTTGCTAGATCTGTTACACATCACTCTGTTAATATGTTCACAAAAATTACTTTCCATCCCAGGTCAGAATTCAATGTGTATCAAGAAGACCTATAAAAAGGAATAGAGCCATCAGACATCACGTCATTCTGAAACAACCCCAAAAAAACAAGTCAACTTTTTGGAGGAGACAATAGGCTTTGAAATTGGTAATTACCAGCTTTTCCTGATGCTTTTACATAGGAAAAACCACAACCTCCACTGCTCATGGAGGCTGAAGAAGTAACCCTTCATTATTGCTTCTGCTATATAAATGTTCTTTTAGTTTTTTCATGTGCTTAGCCTTTATGATGGCAAAGAAATCCAATGTTTAAATCAGCTTTAATTATATATTTTCCTGAGTGTTGCTACAAGGTCCCTTGAGTGACATCTTTATTTGTCTAAAAGGCAGAAGATTATGCACAAATGGGCTTTAAAAATCTACTTCTGGCCCACAAAAGTATTTCTTTCACAGGGCACAATAGAAAAAGAAAGGAGACAGAATGTTTGCCTAGTTTTTTGGGGGGTTGTTTTTTTTTAAATCAGATGGAAAGCGTTTTCAGGAATCCAGTCAAAAAGCAAAGTGTTATAAAGATTATAGATGGCACTGCAACCAGAGAGGACTACACAAGTTGAGCAGAGCCCATTCAAGGCTGTCTATCTAAATTGACTCTCGTGTCCAGGTCAACACAAGATTCATAAGGCACAAAGCCATCTTTACTCCTCTCCCACATAATTTGCTTTTTGTGGTGCATTAGATTTTACATCTAAAATGACTGCATTTTTAAAGACACTTAAGCACCTTAATGTTCAGAAAACAGAAGAACAAATACCTTTAAAAGTATGGCTCATTAGCAGCTGGAAAGATATTGGTAAAAGCAATTCAGTTACTTGTTTCTTTTCTCTGTTCATCATCAATATATCTTTTTCATATATTGGTCTAATTTAGACTGCAAGCTCTACTGAGCAGGGAATATGTTTTTACATTTAGAGGGCTCTCCATAAATTTATGGCACTAGGTGTGTTTTTATTATAATAAGTAAGGGGGAAAAAATCAATTATTTCAGTGAAATTATACTTTCCTCACACAAGCAATTGATATTAATGCCTCCAGCAATAGCTGATGTTGCCTGTATCAATATCAGAGCCTCAGAAAAATACTAGAAATTGTGCTCATGTGTTTCTGTAGTGCTTGCAATTTGGACTCTCAGAAAGTAATAAAGCATTTCAATACAAGATGTCTCTTGGCTCCTTTCTTACATAAAGGCACTCTGCTTATCAGTACAACTTCTTACGTTCATATGGCTAAATCATTATTGAATCTCATGAGGTTTAATAAGCCAAGTGCAAGTGTTGCACCTGGGTCGAGGCAACCACCAGTATCAATACAAACTGAGGGATGTACAGATCAAGAGCAGCCCTGCTGAGAATGACTTGGGGGTGCTGGTGGATGAGAGGCTGGACATGAGCTGGCAATGTGTGCTTGCAGCACAGAAAGCCAACTGTGGTCAGGGCGGCAACAAAAGCAGTGTGGCCAGCAGGACAAGGGAGGTGATTATCCCCCTCTGCTTCACCCTGGTGAGACCCCACAAGGAGTACTACATCCAGCTCTGGGGTCCCCAGCACAGGAAGGACATCTACCTGTTGGAGCAATTCCAGAGGAGGACACCAAGATGATTAGAGGGATGGAGCACCTCTCCTACAAAGAAAGGCTGATAAAATTGAGATTGTTCAGCCTGGAGAAGAGAAGGCTTCAGCGTGACCTAGTTGTGGCCTTCCAGTACCTGAAGGGAACCTACATGAAAGATGGAGAGGGACTTCTTACAAGGGTATGTAGTGACAGGACAAAGGGGGCAATGGCTTCAAATTGAAAGACAGGTTTAGATTAGATATTAGGAAAAAATTATTTACTGTGACAGTTGTTGAGCCACTGGAACAGGTTTCCCAGAGAAGCTGTGGATGCCCCATCCCTGGAAGTGTTTAAGGCCAGGCTGGATGGAGCTCTGAGCAACCTGGTCTAGTGAAAGGTAGCCCTGCCAATGGCAGGGAGGTTGGAACTAGATGATTTTTTGGGTCCCTTCCAACCCAGGCCTTCTCTGCTACCATGATTCTATGATAAATAAAGTCATTACATCAAATGGCCAGGAGATGCACAAATGTAACACATGCAACTTTTGTTTCACTGTAAATTTCTTTGAACACACATAACTGCTGTACATAGACCCTTTGTCCTCTCAGCTTTTTTAAGTACTTGTCTGGCCCACATTGCAGGACACGAAATGTGGTTTCAGGCATATAGTGTAGGCTCTAGTGGCATGCATGCAAAATGAATGCAAAACATGCAGCCAAGATAAACCCTAGCAGATCCAGAAAGCAGAGCAGAAGAAATCATTTTGCTCGTTACCTTTAAAATCTCTTCCATTTGATAATTATACAACCAATAGAGGGAGACGAGCACTTTTTCTTGCCAGACGTGTGCATTTTCCTGTAATTGACCAGTACTTCCCAGGATGCCTACTCTCTATTTGCATCCTTAGGAATTAATTGTTTCATCCACCCATTTCCATAGGACAAGGCCACTAATTAATGAGGCACATAAACCTTTAGCATTAAGGAAAAAATACAGATAATATAGAAACAGGAAGAGTTTTTGGAGGCATAAAAGGATACCTCTAGCCAGTTGCCAGGAACTGCCAATGTATGCCTGATCCTAAGTGCAATGATTTTAACAGCTGGTCTCACAAAATAGATCCCATGATTAATACATTTGAAACAAACTTGAGTTGCTAGATTAGGGCACTCTGTTCAGCAGTGGGAGCATTCGTTAAATTGCGCATCAGATATCCATTGTCTGAGCATGGCACTGATAGTCACATTGTAAAGCTGATTCTCTAATATTCTTGGGATGCAATGTACTGCATTTTTTTCATCATTTCCTCTACATGTAAACTGATCTCCTGCGTTGAAGCAGTACTATTTAAAACAAAAGGGTTTGATTTATAGCCAGTCCCCAGCCTCATAAATCACACCTGCAGTGTGGTGCTCTGAGCTCCCTGTGTTCTGCCAGCATTTACGTTTTTATAAATGATTTGGGTTTACCTCCCATTGTGATGGAGCCTAATACAATTGCATTCTTCTCTCCCAGCATTCACTCTTGCTGTTGCTCATTATTCCCACTGGGAATTCAGACCTAGTTTTTGCAAGCTTCTAAGGGGGGAGGGGATTGGTGGTGGTGTGGGTTTTTTTTAAATTAAAGAATGTTGAATTAAAAATTTATGTTTGCATTCTGTAGCTTTTTCTATCACTAGACACACTATGCTGTATTTTTTTTTCCCTCTCTATTGACTATGATTATACTTAAGCTCCCATTTGCTAAGCTAATGATTTGGAACTTAAGCAGGACAGCAGCTTGAAATGTTCAATATACAGAGTATTTGACCTTCAGAGTAACCCAGGTATGCACATCAGCCATTCTGCAAAATGTATAAGGAGCTTAAATGCTCATTTTAAAAAAATTAAAAATAAAGAATAACTATTTGAGTTCTCCAAGAGACTAACTGCAAAGATTTTATTTTTGACTCTCAGAATCTACTGAAGTGCCCAAAAGATGCTTATATAATATTTTGCAATTGTGTCTAAAGCTCTCAACCATATAACAGTTCTAGTTGGTTAAGCACAGCTCAGACACTTGGAGATAACAAGACTTGCTCCTTAGAGCTGACAGCCTTAAGTCCTGATGCAGGGAATTATTCTTAAGTCATGGCATCATTTAAGTGAGATTGATGGGATTTGCGCACATGCCTTGATTTCCTCTGTACCAAAACAATCAATGATTTAATTTGTTCAATTAATGAATAGCATCACTGGCATTTTTATTGTTAAACACGCCTACTACTATACCTATAACCAAGAGAGAATCAATTGTAGTTTGAGACTGGTAAAAGCCACAAAATCTAAGTTACATTTCTGTCACAAACACTCGATACAACTTAGATTCTGTTTTGTAGCTCAGTCTTCCAAGCATTTAAATTGGAGCCTGTTATTTGAGGAGACAGTTGAAAAATTTAGACTTAAGATTTGAAAGGCTGCAATGTGTGTCAACAGAGATCAGGCTCAGACCTAACTAATTGCAAAAATATTTCCAAAATGAATAGTAGTTATTCAGAAAAGCTACTCCCTTTTCAACATACCTCACAGGTGTACTGGAATAAGTGGACCTGTTCCAGTTCAATGAAGGATTAAGCTAAACGCTACTATTTTCAAAGTAGATTAAGTGAAACAAGAAGATATTTTGATTCCTGAATTAGAACTATCCACACATGCACTTATGCAGGAAGAGCTTTTGCACTTTAAATGTAAACTTTGCTTTCATCTAAACTAGCTTTCAAATGAAGGCAGCAAGCCTTGAATTATTGTGCCCATTGTCTAAAAATTCATATAAAAGTGTTTGTATGACAAGTAGGTTCTGAAGTTCATAGTGTGGGCATAAAAACAATCACTTGTAACAATTCTTGCAGGGTAACAACTAGCCTAATTTTTTGAACCTATTATGGATTTATATAGCAACTGATTGTGTAAAAAAGTGATTCCTATAAGCCCTTCCAAAATAGAATTTAGTGAATTTAAATGTTCTGAACAACAGTTTTAATTGTCCAGGAGTTCAAAACTGCACTTTGATCTGAAACAGTTACTGAGAAGCAAACACCAAATTTTTAAGATCAGCATTTGTTACCTCAAGTTTAAATTTCTTGGATTCATAACCAAAATATGATAGAGCCATGAAAAGTGATATTTTATCTTATTGCAGGACAAGGTAGTAAAATCACTGCATGAACCTCCCCCCTCATTACAATTACTGTTTGATCTACAGGTTAGTTTTACCCTCAGATTTAACTGCAGTAGAGTCGAATTATGTAAATCCTGGTACACATGCTTAAGGTTAAATTACATCTTGCTATGTAGCCTTGTGTTGCCCCAAAAGTAACCCAGCAAAGTATGTAACTCCATGCACTGTAACAAGTCCTCTATTACGATTTGTTTTATGAAGCATCATACATACATTCAGTCTCTCATGAAAAGAGATGCAGGATTATGAGCTTCATTTGGAAGTAGCTTCATATGCGACTATGTCCACTGAAACATTAGAGAATTTTATTGCAGGTTTGGTCCACTAGTATTTCAAATCCATTTGATCCAGCTGCATGTGAAGCAACATAGTCATGAACATATCTTTATACATTTGTTTCAAACAATCCTAAAATTCCAATATTTCTTCCTGAAAGCAATGTCTTTGTACAAGGTCCTATAAAAAAAAATAAACCTGCAATAAAAATGTTTACGTAAAAAAAAAAAAAAGAGGTTTTAGTTGAATGTATAAAGCCTGCTCCTCTATCAAAGTAGTCATATGGATTAACTTTGAAGCTTGATTTAAATGTTAGCAAATGTCCAAGATTTATTGTTGACTTCATACAAAACAAAAAGGCATTAAGTGTGCCTCAATGTCTTTAATGAATGAAACTCGTTTCAGTGAATGTAGATATGTTTCAGTTAATGGCTTTGTTCATAATGCAAAGCAGCAATTATAAGCCATATCTGGAACACTGATAAATTCATCCAATCACCTCTTAGATACAGGCACAACCAATTTAAAGTGGCCTAATGAACTTAGGCCTGCTAAATTTCCATTTGTACACACAATAGTGGTAGCTGGAATTGCGGAGTTTGATATGCATACACAGCTTTGATTCCTTTATGGACAGTTCTGAAGACAAGTATCTAGAATTCTACTGGAAATTTGCCTTTCTCTGATTCCCTACATGCTATTATCCTTGACATTGTCTATCCAGCTGTTTTCTGAGTTCATCTTTATATAATAAATAGTCTTGCAATACACTATGTTACTGGAATTCAAACGACTGTTCCAAATGCTCCTGTAATAGAAATAATATTTTGAAAATACATTTAAATATCCAGACTTAGCAGAGGTCTGCCTATTTTCACTTCTGCAGCTCATTTACCCCTGGGAGAAATCAATAAAGAAAATTTAACCAAGAAACTTGCAAAGTAAATATCTGATCGGTCCATTAATATGCAATAATAATCAATAAAGAGGGCTTTCCTGTCAGTAAATGACTAGCTGGAGGAACCATTAACTCTGAGAAATTTCCAATGCAGAGTGCAATCTGATCCTGAAAATACTTATTCGCATTATCAATCCTTATTCTTGCAAAATAATCCTGATTTGGGAGAGCCAGATATAGTAATCAAAGTAACATCTTATTTAAGTACCATAACATACCTACTGTTGCTTAGGTACATTAATAAAGTACCATTTTTAGACCATTTATTAAGAGGTTCTGCAAATACTACTTATAAAATTTGTTTAAAAGAAAGAGGGAAAAAAAAGGCAGTTGTTTTTTTAAGAGCTCTAAGAGTTGAGTTCTATGTTCCCATGGATACACTGCATTGGTCCTTGCAATGGTCTTGCTTCAGAACAGTAAACAACAGGGAAACAGGACTTACTCCTAACATTTCCATTGCCTTAGCACCTTCATTAGCTAAGTGCTCTTCCAGTGGTGCTCAATGGAACAGGCTTTTTTTCCCTTCTTCATTCTGAGAATGGCTCCACAGTTGATCTCAGCATAATAAATATGCAGCTGTATAATTTCTCCCCAATAAACCTCAGGCACATTTCTCTGGCTGGTTCACACAGTGGTTGCAAAGTATTTATCATCATTCCAGATCATCTGTACAACAGTAAGTCTTATCACTGACCTCCTGCCCCAGAAATGTGAAGTTTTCAGTTTATACCCAGAATCCTGTTTCCTAGAAGAATTCTTAGAATGATGGAATGATTATCAATGTAAATAACAATCAAATGACTCTGCCCCAAAAGAAATTAGTTATTCCAAGAGGCTGCATGACTCCCATCTTATCCAACTGTACATTTGATTAATAATTCGCTAATGCTACAGGTTGTTCTGCTTTCTTGTTCTTTGATGATGATCATTATGCTCCCCAGGATAGGTCTCGTAGACATTTTTAAGAAAAGTGATTGACAAAGACAGAGCAATCTTGGAGGAAAAACAGCCTATAAAGAAAAATAATTTTCTCTAGATGCAAAGGAGACAGACAAGTGTCACTAATGGAATACACATCTTTTCATCTCTACATCAGTTCTTCAGATATAGCTGAGATTGTCAGTGATCAGAAGTGGTGAGTCTACAAATGCTGGCAGGCTGCAAAACATTCAAGAGACAGAGATTATTAACAGCAACATCAGAAATGGAAAAGCAGCAAAATCGGGTCAAATTAATATTAGTTCTCAAAATAACATGAAAACACATCTCAAGATAGAATACAGTTAAGAGAAACCCTATCTTCAGGGTGAGGTATACCAGTGACCTAACAACTGTTTTCTACAAGATGTTTTCAGATGTGTAAAAGGTCCATTGCTGCACTAAGGACAAATGAAAATTTTCCCTAGACTAACTTCTAAGACTGCTACTGGTCTTTCAAACATTCATCAAAACTACCATATCATCTGGTTCATAAAAAAATTAATCGTCTATGTTTGCTATGTTCAGAATGGACAGCAAAGTTCATGATAAAGTTCTTTTTAATAAAAATATTATTGCTAAGTTAAATATTTTAAAAAATCATTGCTAAATTCACTCTTTTAAGGTACCTCAAGTGATGCTGAATCTAAATGACTGTAAAGGTACCCTGTGCATCCTGTACAAGCATCAACACCATTGGCTTTACTGTTTACTGTCTTCTTTCAAGTTTCATGTAGCCTCTTCAGCCTTGGGGCTATATGATTCTATCTGCTAACTAGTACATTGCATTCTGATACTGCCCAGACTTTCAGGACACTGCTGCTGAACAAATCACCATCATGATCAATATCTGGGGAGCTTTGACATTGCCAGATATGAGCTTGGCTCAGTGACTCCATTAGCCCCATCGATACACATCCAGTGGCTGTGTGAGAAGCTATGTGATGTAGCAGCAGCCACTTCAGAAGAATCATTGACTGACTTAGTCCACAGACACAGAACTGACAATTAAATGAACTAACAGCCTCAATTTACATGCCATGATCAATTCAAGCTACAATGCAGTCATGCGGGGAAAAGTTAGGAGCAGCATGACCAAGTCTGAACCACAGCTTCCATTTTGTGACACAATGTCTGCCAATGGAGAGTTCTTCTCTCAAGGGCAAATAAGGTATCTTGAGTATCATTTTTCATGGTTAATCTTAAAGGTACTCTTTCAGGCAGAGGGAAAAAGATTTTAGTCAAGAAGGGTATGGAACAATTAAGTGGAGCAGCTACTGAGTGGGCTGCAGATCTTGTTTGCCCTTAGCAGGGAAACCTCCTGCATCTAGAATGGACTCTACTGCATACTTGTATATAGTCCATACCTGGGTCTGATTCTTTGCTGTCTTGCATAATGAGTATTTAAATCTGTGCAAAGACTGTGAAATGTGGTTGCTCTGAGCCACTTTGCAGTCCACAGAGCAGGACAGTGGAAAGCTGGTCCCCAAAGCCAGCTGTGCAGCCATTACATGCAGTAAAACTTATATTTACAGTATATTTTTTCCACACTCCTCCTAATCCACTTTTTGCCCTTCATCCTGGATAAAGGAATGTTTTATTTAATTTTCATATCACTATCCTGTCTGAGAAAGGTACAGCACTCTAAAACTGATAAAACACTAAGTCACGCTGAGATGGTTTCGTGACACTTATCCAAGTTCTTCAGTACAATTGACGTGGTTTCCTTTTAACATAGATGTGGCAGAGTTGAATCAACTCCCTGGAGACTCCACAGTTATTTTCAGTAGCAACAAGAGCCCATCCCAAACATAACTTCCAATCTGTCATCCTTTCTTGAATACTGAGTCTCTCCCTCTTAAAATGTGCTGAAATCAACTCTGTAGGAAAAAAACACCTCCACCACTGCAATACCACCTGAATTACTTTCTCAATATGTGTCCCAATGCCATAATTGCTCCCATCATTAAATGCTTATCAAGCCAGAAGGATTGTGCAGTGCCTTTTCTCCAAACCTATGAGCATGGGAAGTTCTACTGGGAGATACACATTTGTGCCAGGGGCACCATATAGCACCTTGGAATTTAAAAGAACTACTAATGGGGAGTGGATGCACCCAGAGGATAAGAGAGATTTAATGCAAGCTAGAAAGTTTTGGGAGTCCTTCCCCCAAAAAATTAACTTTAAAATAAAGTGCCAGCTTAGTAGTAATTCTATGTAACTGCATCAGTCAACAGTAACAACGGAAGGAATTTACACTTTTTTTTTGGTCAGTGACTCATATTTTTACAGTCAAGTGATTAAGAGAATTCCCCACCGTTAGTCTTTTAAACCATTTGTATAGATGTAGGATCTTTTCAGTTTTGACAAAGTTATGGTTATTATGGAAGCAGTAATTTGTATTTTATGACAGTAACTGTCTGCACATATTTTCACTGAAGTCTCAGACTACAACAATAAAGTTTGGAGACTGTTTTTATGGTGTTATTACTTTTCCAGGATTTTGGGATTATTCTGAGGAAAACAAAATAATTAAGATGCATTGTTTGATTGTGATCATTCATTCAAACAAACACATTGCTTACAGAACATATTCACATTTCTCATGCTTTAGGTTTATGTAACAGTGTACCCCCATTTTCCAAAAATTTGCATGCAAAGTGTGAAAAATTTCTTTCCTACTAGGAAAAAAATCCTACCCACATACATTCTAGACCCTTTTAATGTCTTTTCAAAAGGAGGTGGGTCTCAGGATAAAACACAAGACATGAAAGGCCTGAAGACTGTGCACAATTCTCTGATGAAACATGAGACATGATGCTCTGACAGCACAGCCAGGCTTTAAGCATTACTGTACATCTGCAATCCAACCTGTCTTCAGTCCCATAGCACAGCTGCAGTCCCAGGGGGTGGTTTCCCCCGAGCCCATAATGCCAGGCTGGTTACTGGCTCTGACATCTCTGGCACCAGCCTTTGCACAATTCCATGTGTCTCAAGCCTTGTCCGAGTGCATGTGCCTTACTGCTGGTGTCAGGGGCTGAGCAGCTGCAGGACCCAGCACAGAGGCACCACGATGGCAGTGTGTACCTAGAATGAAAAAGAGGATCTGAAGGTTAACTTACCCTGACAGATAACAGAGCCAATTAAAACCAGTGACACGATGCATGTGCAGCTATACAGAAATCATGGCAAAGGAAGAGAAGAGCAGTGCTATCCTGCTATCTCAGCTCAGATGAGAATATCTACCAACTTTGTTGGGCATTTTATCAGTAAAAAAGTAGCAAAGGCACAGTACTTTGTTGTCTCAAGATATTTCTCAGTTCCATGGCACACAACTTCAGTTTCCTATTACTATGAATGCATTAAGCGCAGCATCAAAAATATTCCTGAAACCATTTTGTTTATCTTCTGGCATCGAATTTGATATGACTAGAAACAATTCAAAATTTGTTAAAATAATTTTTAAGCCAAATATTATTATCATGGAAGCTCATGCAAGTGCTCATGTCCATGCACTGGAAAATATTAAGACCACATTATATTTGGCATGATTATTGAGAGGTAAACATTGTAGAACAGGTTGTAAGAATGATTGAGAGTGGTACTGAATGGTTGTACTATTAAATTTCATCATATTGCTTAAGACAGCAAGTGCATGATCTCTGTTTTTTAAATTATTATTTGTATGGACTTAGCTGTCCTCTATTAAATAATGACATGCAACCATTGATCTAAAAAAGCAATTGATTGGCTGAACAACACAGAAAGATTTAGCATCTCTCTGCAACACAGCAGCCTTTTTGCAGTTTGTTTACCTAAAGTGCCATTCATAAAAATGTATCTCCAAAGGAAAGTAATTAGAATTACTTTTGCTGCCTTGTTCTAGGATAACAGTCTAATATCAAATTTTGCCAGGAAACCAGTCCTGATCTCCTCCTATTGTTATTGCTCAGTGAGGGCAGACAGGAGGCACAGGGAGATGGATACTTTATTTTGCATAAAGTATTGACTTCTTGGTTCACATTTTACTATCAGCTTGACTTTAATGGGAGTAGAGACAAAAGGGAAGAGACAACTTGGTGTGTGACCAGCTCAAGAGACAGTTCATTCTCTGACTACTAGATGAAACATAGAATATTAAGAACCAACTTTTGCAAACACCAACCACTACAGGCTTTGTTACAAACGGCATAAAGGTGTACATCATCAGTGTTCACACAACCAGTCATTTACTAGTGTTCATCCTACCTCCTATAGTCTTCACACACCCTCCTATGAGAAGCTGTCTCAATATAACAGTTCCTCTTGGACACTCATAAGCTACACCATCAAGAATCAAAACAGTTCTCTCTCCTATTCTGTACTGAAGAAACTGTCCGTTTTTTCAATGTGGCACACAATCCACTGCAGACACCAAAAGCAACATTCCCCAAAACAAGATTGGGTAACAAATTTTGTTCAACACCTTTTGGCCTTTGAATAACAAGATGTTAGCAACTCTGATCAAGCAGTCATAGAAACAGTCATAGAATGGTTGGAATGGGAAGGGACCTGTGGAGGTCATCTAATCCAACCACCCTGCTCAAGCAGGACTACCTGAAGCAAGTTGCCCCAGACCATGTCCAGATGGCTTTTGAATATCTCCAAGGATGGAGACTTCACAACATCCCTTAGCAACCTGCGACAGTGTTTGACCATACTCATCATGAAAAAATGTTTCCTGATGTTTGGCTAGCAAGTCCTGTGTTCCAGTTTGTGCCTGTTTGAGCCCATAAACTGGCAGAAAGATGACAGGGAACAACCAGCTGGAGTACTGGGCAGAGTAGGAAGCCAAGAAGGCATTGCTATACAAGAAGACAGAAACTACTCCAAACATTTCTATGCATGATTATAGGTTTCATACACATAAGGACAAATTTTTCACTCCTTTAGCAGTCCTGTTACGAAGTTTGTGACACAGCTTCTGTGACAAGCTCAACTCATGCCCTTCATGCGCTTCTATCCCTATCAGAAGATCAGCCTCAATCTTCGTAGTGATGGATACACACAAATAAATTACAGTGAAACTTCTGCAAATTGTCATCTGGAAAGGGCCAAAAAGTCTCATTTTCTTTATTACAGAAGCCTGGGGACAGGAGTTTGAATCTTTGTTCTGGTTTGTGGGGGTTTTTTTCTCTGGTAAAACATCAGTTCCATATTTTTGGAAAGATTTTGCCTTTTTTTTGATTCTGTGGGCATATCATCAAAGCCTATTAGTGTAATACTTGCTATCGTTCATTTACTGGCAAAACCTCGTTAAACACATGTCCCTTCAAAATTGTGTGACATAATATGAAATTGAAATGACCTTTATTTTGGCACAGTACTGTATTGAGTTAGAGTATTACTAAGTCCCAAGTGTTGCCTGTTTACAAATGCCACTCAGGCTACTACTACAGCTGTAATGTGCTCAGAGATTGTGCAGCCTATGACCAACTGTAACTAACCTCAAATAGTGAAGTAGCTGTGGGGGAAGATCCACAGCCTACTGGGGGAAAAGCCACTACTTTGTGACAATAGTTTAATTTACATTAGAAATTTGACCAAATAGAAGTGGAAACTTTGACCAAGTACTCGCTTTTGTAAGATGCTGTTTCAGTGTTTGGCCTCCTGTCTTGCAATCTGTGAACTTGCATCTTGGGTCTAGGTTACTTCTTCCCATTCATATGGTTCTCACACCAAGTCTGTAAAAGTGATAGCTGAATGAGTCACAGTCATGCTGAACTTCAAGCACAAAGGTGTCTAGTTCTTAGTCTTAAAAATGCACATGACTGCATCATAAAAAGCCACAGGCTGCAATACAGATCTTCAAAGCACTGCCACGAAGTGCCCAGATGTGTATGTCAACCTTCTCACACCCACCGTGCCATTCTCAGGACTCAGGATAGTCAAACAAGAGTCATATTTCCACTCATTTCCTGAGGTTGCTCAAAAGCTTTGGACAGCATCTGATGGATGCTGTGGATCACTAAGATTCTGTCCCCTGGACCTTTTAACACACATTCAGCCATCCCCCTCTCACATCAGGGGACTCCTCCTGAAGCAGTGCAGTGCTCCAAGACAAAGATATGACTGATTCTTATATCTGTTCCAACAAGGAGCTCCATGGCTATAGCAAACGCAGCATTTCACTGTGTCCAACTGGGGTCCTTCTCCTGAGGCCTAACAACACAAAAGGCATTTTGTAACAGCTCCCTTTGAAATCAAATTAGTAATGTTTCAAGGCGTGACCCGTAAAGGGCTGCTGTCCAGAATCTACATGTGTTTGACAGATACATCTTCCACCTAACAGGCCTCTTCAAGAGTACAGATGGAATCAAGATGTGTGAACAGAGCTCCAAAAGGAGAGCCATGGGATATCAGGATACAGAGCAAAGCACTATATCTCAACAGATAAAAAGGAAACAATATCAGATACAGTGTGAAATAGCTCACTCCAGCTGGTAGGACAGATTATGACACCATTTTATAGGTGAGATTATTGCAGAGGAAGATGCTATTTCATATGTGCAAAAGCTAGCAAAATACAACCCAAATTAAAGTATATAACCTTGTTCCCACTCCTTATAAAGGTCATATGAAGTCACAATCTCCTTTTTACATATGTCCATACACTGCAAAATGCTAAAAGTTACTGTGGTCTGTAGCTCTGTATACCCAGGTACATACCCTGATGGGCTGGAGAGCAGAGTCTCTAGAAAGCAGCTTATTTTAACCTGGATAGCTACAAAATTAATGAAGAAGTTAGAAAATAAGATGAGTTTTCAAGTGTGCCAGGATGTATTTGCTTATCTGCCAGAAAACCAGTCACCTCATTGTCCTGCAGGGTCAATCTCTCTGGAGCAGGAGCATGAAGATGAGAAACCCTGTCCATAGTATAAGAAAACAGGAAAGTACTTGGTGGTTGGCCTTTCCAAACATCCATAGGTCCCATTTGACTGCATAGAGAATTAATTTAAAGCAAGGAAACTTCCCAATGCAGTCCAGGCCTCAGGTCCATAACTCATTTTCACATGAATTCACAGACAAGGCAAAAAAATCATGCTAGTATATCAAAAACCCCTATAGCAGCCAAATAAAATGAAAAACCTGCTGTCAGGAACTCCATCAGCTACTTCTTGTTGCCAGTGTCTCCTGTCTGAAAAGAGGACACAAGAGAGATTAACTATTTGTATTTTTCAAAATAAAACAGAGTCCAGGGCAAGGCCCTAAAAGGACATAGGCTGTGCATTCTTCACTATGTGTCAGGATCAGCCACTTTAGAAAAGAAACAGGACACTTCAGGCTAGGACTAGGAGCCAAAGCTAAAAAAACATGGAAAAATGCCTGTGATTGACAGCAGACTTCACTGATGGTAGAACTCAACTTCCATCAGTCTCCCAATGGCTCATTTCTTCAATGACCTTCAAGTTCTGCCTCTGGTAACAACAGGAATGACAACTGTTTCAGGAAGGAACCAATTTCTACCTGCTCATAAAATGGATAGTGGAGTATGCTGTACTCTAACACAGTTCTGACACAAGATCATAGCCAAGATTTGGCCCAAGTTCCTGCATATCAGTACTTTCAGCTGCATTTGATTACTTAAAAATGCCATAAATCACTGACTAACATTTGTGATTTTCACATTATTTTTCCAGGAAATTACTTTAGCAACCAGTGAACTGTCACAATGATCACTATATGTGAGTGCTACCCCGATAAACCTGATGTGCCCGTGAGACATGCGCAATACAAAATATGAAATGCCAACCCAAACAAGGTGGGAATTCAGCTCACTCTCTATGTTCAAGCAGATCTCCCTGCTTGGACTGTGAAGGCAGTCAGTTGTCACATTGATCATTAACAGCTCTCCCTCAGGACAGGAGTGAGAAAACCAAACCTCTGCCACTAGAATTTAATGGTGAGTGACTTTGCATATGAATCCCACTGTGGCCACAGCTTTCTCTCTTGGATTATATACCTAGTGAAACGTTTGAGTAAGGAGTTAGGAACTAAATAGTAGCATGATCATTCTCATCAGTGCATCTGTATCAGCAGCAAAGTAGCATCCTCCTATTGTTTCTGAAGCAGTAGCTATTCATGTTCTCCATGTGACCTGTAAACAAACTTGGCCCTGGAAACTGTGCTGCTGGAGGAGTCAGTGAGAGAAAGTTTTAAAAAATAATGCATTAAAACATGGACTAAAGCCCAAAAGCAATGACCAGTCTGCCCCAAAGACTGTCGCTCAGGTTAGGGGACATGAGCCGATGCTTACGCACTGAGTTCTCCCCTAGAGTGGTACCTTTATCTTTTCAGTCTACCGTAACATATTTACAGCTTTGTCTCTCAGCGGTCCCTACCGAGGCTCCAGGGATCCACACTGACCCATCATGAATATTATTTTTCTTGTGTTACTACTACTAAGAGCCAATAGAAGATAGTCAGTAAGGAACTAAGAGTCTGTGCTAATGTGATTCCTGTCATCCCCATATATCCCGGATTAGATTAAACATATTCTTTCTCTCTTTCCCCATTTCAACACTGCTTCCAAATGTATATGCTATAGAAGTAAGCTTGCATTAGCTGCATCTGCACTAGACAACTGAACAAGCCTGGGACAATTCTTTGACATTACAGCTACTAGTTGCAAATATTTCCTATACATAATATTTAACTCTCTTAGCCTCCAAAACAAGACAGTCAGGTACCTGTTCAGTCTGGGTCCCGGGTTGGAGTCAATCTCTTAATGGTGCCTGTAAATTACTTGGAGAAGCCTGCCAGGGACTCATCTAACATTTTAATCATAGACAATGCAGTGCTTGGGAAAGCTTCCTCATCGTTTTTTCTTAAAGTATAGACACTGCTGTAGATAACAGAAGAAGAAACTCACATAATCCAATGTCTAGTGCTCTGGTTTTACAGTTGCTTTCTTTTGTTTTCATTTAAACTCCTGGTTGAAACTGGCTTCCACCCACCGATATCATATCCTACTGGTTTACAAAACTATTCAATGCTCCAATGAACATCCTGATTAGCTGTAAATATATTATCAAACTTAATGCATTATATTAGACACTGGAAACACTATGCGTACATGAATCACACCCATAAATGATACAGCCCTTTCAGACCAAAAGGGTTCTAACTGCCTTTCAGACCTCCACGGAGAAAGCAACTGAGTCTCTCTTGGGGGGGGGGGTACCCAAACTGTATCATTCAGCAGATCTACATATTAAAAGACACATTTACAGGTCTCTGCTCTAGGACAAAGTTCCTCATCTCTTATGTTAGTGTGACAGATCCCACGCTAAGGTCACTTGTTTCTGGGTTATTCAAGCATTCAGTGTTGATGTAGAGTTGATCTGTTCCCACTAAGTTATGCAGCTAGGACACACCACCCTTCAGTTTCAGTACTTTCTCAAAACAGATACACAGACAGAAGGACAGTGGTTTCAAATCCTTGCAGAATGGAAGAATGGAAAAGATCTTCTCTGCTCAGATACAAAATCCCTATCTCTCCCTAGCATCATTACTTGGTAGCAATAACTCCAAGGTGTTGAGACCACATTTAGCTTTACGGAATAAAACATAACAAGCTGTCAAAATGTGCTTAAATAAATTAGAGTCATTATTCCAGCTTAAGGTTCTGGGGACATAAACAATCCTCTTGAAGTTCACTGTGACATTTTTTGCAGCAGGAGCCAAGCATTAAAATTACATCCTGTATACAGAGAGCTGTAAATGCATTCTGTCTTAGGGCCTGGCACTGCAGTGCAGAAATCAACAGGCCTGCCTTGGAATAGAAAATACAGCAGTCCAGGGCCAATTCCCTGCCTCTAAGCACAAGTTTTATGGCACAGCCCATGTCCATATGGCTAAACTCTGTCCTTCTGCTCACTCCCCAAAGAGAAGTTCTCATCCATATCTGCCTGCTTGGAACAGTCCCTGGCTCAAGCTGCTGCCCTAACCCATATCCAGGCACCACTGCCGAGAGGGCTGGCTGGCACAGGCAGAACTATGCCATGGAGTGTGCAAAAAGTCAAACACCACAGGTCACTACATGCCACTGCTCCTGGCCCTGCCCAAGTTACTGTCCTAGACACAGTCTGGGACTTCTGATAGGATATTGCCCTAAAACATATTTACCTTTTCAGAAGTGACTTGAAGTTGCATAATAAGAAATGTAGGAAGTGAGATCCAAAAAAGACAGGAGGAATGAAGACATTTTGTGTCTATAAGGATATAAAGGAGCTGTACCAGGTGAGACTGCATATCTGTCATGCCTTCATCACTAACCAATTACACAAATGGAGGAAACAGTGTGAGATGAGGGTACCTGATACCTGCTCAGTATGCTCTCCTGCAGCACTTTGTGACTCAGAGACTTCCTGAACCAAAAGCGGTATCCTGGTATTTAATAACCTTCTGAGGATTCTTCTCAAAGAAAATGAACTCTGGATTTAAAGGCTGTCTAATTAACAAGTCAGTGAAAATAGGCTTCAGCAATTTGAATTATAAACAAGGAGCAAACCCATTCATTCAGAAAACACATTTTATTTCAAAAGAACATCAAAACAACAATGAACAAGAGTAGTGTCATTACAAGACAGCATCAAGCTTAAAGCTACAATCTCTAAGAGCAAAATGGCACTGACATCCTCACAGAAGGCTTTTGCTTGGGCTCAGTGAACACAAAACAAAACCAAAACAAATTTCATAGTGTATTCAAGGCAGAACCTGCTGTGACAGAAATCAAAACAAATGGCTAGTAACTCACTGGCAAAATACAGGATCCTTCCTATTTTTCAACCAACAATCTTTACAGCAAATGTTTTTCCCTGACTTTTTTTGGTATACCCCTTTAAGGTTTTGAAAAACCACTATAGCAACTGCATCTTTGGGTCCTGATGGGTATTTTTGAGCTACTTGCTAAATCCATATTAGGAGCTGAGGCAGTCATGGCAGTATGAAGAATTGTTCCATTCCTGAGTGGGAAATTCCATGAGATAAAACATTCTTGCATTTTGTCCAGCAGAAATGCTGTATTTCCACTGAAAATGCCATACTAATAAGCTCACTAGTTATGTTTCTTCTAGAAATAAATAAGACAGAAAAACTTTTGATGCTCTTTCACTGTGTCCCATTTTATTCTTCTCCTCTTCCTTTCTCTTTTCTCTTCAAGGTGGAGCAAGCTGGTCAAACCAAAAGTCTAAATGCATTTTCCCCCTAATAATATAGGAATGGATATTCCCTTACTTTTGCCTTGATGCATCAAAAACATACCAAGAGAAAACCATTCTGCTTTCCAGAAATTGCTGTTGAGCATAGAGAGGAGAGACTCCCTAGGAACATACCTAACACATCAAAGTTCTTGCTTGCTCTGTGCTTACTCACAGCTTGGTCACAGCTATGTATGTGCAAGTTTTAACATCCATCATCTGACTTCTCCGAGATTTTCTCTCACCTTCACGTACATTGCAAACATGATACAAATGCATTCCAATATTTTCATTTGTGAAATTAGGGAAAAACTACAGAAATTAATCTGGAGCAGATGACAGAGTAATTCTGACTAGGACAAAATCAAGAATGCAAAGTCTTCAGCCAAACTTGGGAAGGAGGTATATACAACACAGAATTCCCACTTCTATATATAGCCATCTGATGTATATTAGAGGAATGCTACTATGTCATTTGATTTTATTCTGACAAAAATTTCCTCATCTGCAAAATGGTGACAGCAGTATTGCCAACCTCACAGGAATCCTGTGAGGACAATGACCTGCTTTCCAGTGCTCCTACACTGGGAAAATATTAGATGAAGGACAGAGGAGTCCTTCAGTACCCTATGGCCTCCTCATATGCCAAAGGCATATAGGGTTCTTGGCATGCAGAGCAGCTCCATTTTTTTGACTTGCAAATACTGTTGTTATGGGCTATCTGCTACTCAAAAGAGCAAAACACAAGCTCAAGATTTTGCCAGCAAAGGCCATGAAGCAAAAGTATTTGTGATCTAGCTATGATCACCAGGTATTGGCCAGAACAAAACAAGAAACACAATATCCAAAGACACACAGGAGCAGAATGGGATCAATTTATCAGCCAACAAACTCGATATAAATGAGCTATAAACATGCTGATTGCAGTACTATTTAAACACAGCAAATTATATTTCCTTTCACCAGGAGGAATCTTGACTCCGGTGCTGTACTCTGGACTGACAAGAAGGTAGCAAACCATGCATGCCACTGGGGAAAGATCTGTGATCATTTTACTTAAACCAGCATTGATCTGGCTTCCTGAGATCACTAATCACCTTCAGATCAGACCACAACCACTACACTAATGCGAGATATAAAAACACAGTGTTTACAATTATATGTATAAGATCAAATTAAATAGGCAAAGAGGAGGAGGAGAGTGCAGAATAAATGAATCTAATAAAATCAGATCAGAATACATTTAGGCTGCAAAGAATTCAAGAGAAAAATGGGGGGGAAAAAACCCCAAAACCATGTAAAATGATCCTTTCGACTAACCAGTAACTTTACTAGCCAGCCATATAGCAAGGACTCAGTGATCAGTGCTAAGTTTACAGGGAAGGGAAGCATTGTTATGATGTGGAAGCTATAGTGAAGGCAGCAGGTGACACAAGCCCCTCAAAAACATTACATTTTCAATGCAGTTTCAAACATCCTTTCAGAAGGAACAGTTATAAATGACAGTGACCCCCAAGCCTCTCACAATCTCTTAGTGATCTCCATGTCTTGTAACATAAACGGAAAAAAACTGACGCATAGCTACAAGGTATCCCTGGAAACAGGTTGATACACAGGAGAGGCAGCTTTACGGACAGAAGTTCCCTATTTTTTTTCCCTTCAGCCTATGTTGCAGCAGGACAAAGGACAGACATCATAAATATAGGGATACCCCCCCAACAATAGGAAAGGTTTTTCTGAAAATACTGTGTACAAGATTATACTCTAGTCCTTTCCCCTCTGGTGGTTACAGTCCAGCTTACATAGGCATGCCTTATCACTGAAGACAGACAATTAAATATGGGAACAGCTGTCAATTAAATGGTCTGCATTCTTGTGAAACCATTTCACCATTCTTCCACAGGAAAATATTTAGCAAGAGGTGTGCAAACTGGGCACAGATGCAACAGTGTGATTGGAAGGTGGAGGCCATCTGCCAAAAGCAGATCTAGACAGAAGGATTCAGCATTAAAAGCATTTCCTTTGTCCTCCAGACACAGAATTTTCTTCCTCTGGTCTCAAGATGTTTGTTACTTTTATTCTAAAACATTGAGTTTTCACACTTACAACAACAGACTGTCAGCTGTGGCCCCAATATTAACAGTATTTCTCATAAAGCCTACTATTCTTCTGCTTGTTCACATAGACCAAAGCATTTGAGCCATTGGATAATACGGAAGCAAATAAAGCATTCAGCCATTAAAACTCACTTATCCAGTTATGTTCTCTCTAACAGCCCTTCAGGAGCTTCAGTTCAGTGACACAAGAAACTCCCAAATCTGGAAAGTGGACAGTCTGCGGAGAAAGCACTTTCCAACAGCTTTGATGTGTCCTGGTGAGACTCTGTATTACTCCAGAAACCCTGGGGGACATACACTGTAGCAATATAAGCACTGAAATTTGTCCTTACATTTTTGTACCACCAAAATCCTGTGTAACCTTCATTTTGAAGACTTAAGTGAGACTTAAGCAGTACATAGCCTCATACCAAGTCTTCTTTGTGTTGGCACAAATTTCAACCAGGCAAGACAATATTTGCTCAGGTGCAGTACCTTGGGTGAGAGTTAATCCCTTTCATTTCTGACACAATACTTATTATGTACAATAACTAATAAAAGCCACTCTTGAGATCGACAACCTACACATTTTCAATTTCCTGTCATGTACTCTAGCCTTTCATAAGCTCTTTTGATCCTGTATAGGTGTCAATCTTCGCATGCATATAGGTCACAAGAAAGTTCATCTCATGTTAATAGCCTAGTCACCTTCAGATACATTGAGTTTAAGCCATTTCTGTTTCCAAATTTCAATTTATCATCTTATTTTAGTCGTACCATTATTCTCAAAGATGCCAAGCTACAGGGAACTTGATTTTGCTAGGACTCCATATTAAAGAGGAAAAATTCATTTCAAATATCAAAGCTTCCTTCTTGCCTGGCCAGTTGGAGACAGAGATGCACACTGTGCCCCTCCCTGTCAAGGGAAAGGTGAGCCATCTAAGGCAGGGTTTACTGGGGCTCCTGACAACATTCCTGAGACGGTGATTGGACTGAAATCACACAAAATGCAGAATTGAATCATGCAGGCCTAGGATGCCTCATGAAACCTGCACTGTGGACTCTGAAACTAGGAAACAGCAGAGGCTACCTGATGCAGGCACTCCTAGAAGAGTTCTGACGAAGGCAGAGAGCTGCCTTGGGTTTCTGCATAGAGCATGACCATGCCTTCCTTTCCCTCCAGCCCCAGAGGCTGAGCACAGCCCTTCACAAGTGCACAATTTGGACCCTGCTGCAGCCTGAAATCCCCTCCCAAAGTCTGACATTCTCCATAGGTTTTCCCTTTTTTCTACAAACCACCAGCACCAAAAGTCCTGCCTTCTTTGCTGTTTCAAACAGGACCAGATGCTGCCAGTGACAGAGTGCAAGACAAGAGGTAATGCACTTAATCTTTTCTGGGAAGGCAAATCTTATAGAAATGTTTGTTTTCACTCTGCTGTTCAACATTCCAGCTAGTGGGAAGCTTCAGGAACTTGCTCCAATGGCTTGTTTCTCCTGCTCCCTCCCATGGCAAATTGAAATCAATATTTTTAGATTCTTGT
>NW_008657630.1:20228-38420 GCF_000695815.1 Acanthisitta chloris | reverse complement strand
CCTCCCTTTCCAAGGTCACACAAACTTTGCTTTGGACTCCAAACTATTAATTTTTCACATTACTCATTTTAGGTGTCTGAAAAGCTTCTTATTCATCAGCCCCTAGAAGGAAGTGCTCCTTTTCAAAGATTTTTTTTCCTTTTTAAGACAAATAAGAGACACAGATCTCAGCAACAAAAATGAAGTCTCCTCCATGCCATCACAACAAGATATCTCCAAACCTGATTTGCAGTTCCCCCACCTTGGCACACATCTGCTGGCTTTGCATCACACTCACTCAGAGCCCTGTATTTCTGTAGGCACAGGAAAAAGTCTGTGCCAGTTGAGGAAATTGGGGGTGCTTTTCCAACCACGTAAAGTAACTGCAGGTAATCATAGTGAAGTTGAATTCATTTCTCAAAAGCCACCAAATACTGTGCCAAATGTTAATGACTTTTGGTAGCCATGAGCTTAAGTTACACTCTAACCAGAGCTTAGCAGTCACATAGCCCAGTGTCAGCCTCTGGAGCTCAGCAAGAACTCCCATCAGCAATGCCTGGAAAAGAGATGAGCATGTAACACAGGAAGTGGCTTGTGAAGCAAGAGGGAGCCTTCCTCATTTATCAAAAGTTCCCTTTTCTGCTCAGCTCCTCTCCCAGACTAATTTGGACTAGCAGAGGAATATACTAGTGCAATCCTACCTGTCAGGAGGGAAGAATGTTTGTGCATCTTATTGCTCTATCACCCTACCAGGGCTTTGCTCTTGTACCTCCTCAGGCTCCTGATAACCTCCTGATGTTACCACAGCTGTTTGTTTAACATAAACCCATGAAATTCTTGAGGTTGCCACATCGCCCTTTTCTCCTGTCCACACCCAGGACCTCTTCATCTTCTTACATACAGTAAACAATTCCCCACAGGGCTCACATTTATTGTGATAACTCACCAGACCATTAAAACTCAACTCTGACGCACACAATGCAGTAAGCCTGTGCCGTGCTGTCAGGTAAGACTTTGCTGATGTGCTCAGACTTTACCAATAAAATAATATTTGTGTTCTCACAACCATCTACTGAAGTCTCCCAGAATGCCATAGCAAGAGCTATGAAGTATTTTTAAGGAGAAAAAAAAAGGAGAGAGAGAAAATATTTTTCACCATAGACACTTCAGCAAGTCTAAGTTTATATAGACAGAGTGGAAAGCATTTTGCAAAGGCAAAAAGCAGATGCTGTCACTAAGAGAGTTTTGTTCAGCTCACCTATACAGTTCCTTTGGTTCAGAAAAAATTGGATGCAAGTAGCACCATAATCAAGTATTTCTGGTTTGGTCCTTGAGTGTGCAGAATACAGCTGAAATCCAGATGATCTACATTTTTTCCATGAGGTAAGCCAAGATCACATAAAGGGAAAAACAAAGCAATTTGCAAATGTCCCTATCTAGACTTCAGGTCTGAAAAAATATGCTGAGCTGCTTGTGCTTCTTTGGAAACAGTCTTAAGTCTAGGTCAGCAAGTCGGTCTTTCCTTGCTGCATTGCTTCATGTGTACCTGGGATAAGGTCCTGTGCAATTGTTTCTGCCTCCAGGATGTCTGTTTGAGGTGAGAGTCCTAACTCCCTTCCCCTGCAGACACTAGAGATTATATTCTGTGACAGACTATATTATGCACAGCTTCATCATTCAGTTGTTGATAAACACATAGGTCTACATTTACAGAAATGTGTTGTCATACTCAGCCAAAAGAGAGAGAATGAAAGTTTTAGTCAACTTGTATTAATAACCTTTGCTTTAATAATACAAATATCTGAAAGCATTTCTTTGTACATACCTTTCTGGAAGTCCACAGCCTATTTCCCAATCAAAGACAACATGATGCCCATGCAACAGCAATAAAGCTGTCACACCGCCTTCGGCTGTAACTTGCAATCTGTCCATATCCAATACTTCACTGAAAAAGAAAAGGTGCAGGCCCTAAATCTGGATGAATTGACTGGAAAAAGGCTGTGATACCTAAAGTTCAGCTCACTTTTTTTCTTGGCAAAAGCATTTAAATCTTCTAATGTAGATTTATGTCATTTTGTCTGGGTGCCTTTACCACAGAGGCTTCAAAAATTAATCATGCTTCCTCCACAATCCCGGAAATATCCCTGAGTTAGCATGAAATTACTCCTCTTTTTTTTTTGTCTCATTTTTTTCCACCTGTCTCTCTCCTCCAAAATACCTGTCCTGGCTGAAAATATCACATGCTACATTTTACAGTTATGGAGAATTCTGTATGTGATAGTTAACAAGATCTGCAAATGATTAGCACTGTAACATCTTCAACATTTCATAAATTGTTTTACAGACCTGGCTGCTGTTTTGTCAGACTCATGGACACCTGTAAATTCAACATCTTTAGAGATATTTTCCTATTTCACAATTTCAAATAGCTCCAGACTTGTGATTCATTTTAGAGACAAATGGCCAGCAATAAACTACTCCCTTAATTATTTTTTGCTCTGTTTCATGTTTCATTAGAAGATGCAAAACACCCTGACAAACAAGAACCGAAAAAGAAAATATTGGAGCAGGGAGCTCTGTTTGTAAAGATGTCAGTTTAATACAGACAAAATGAAGGATATTTTATAAAATCTATTAATAAAAATATTCCCAAGCTAAACCAAAGTCAACTCCAGTATTTCTGCTCTACTTTAAACAATATTAGTTTCATAACTAATTATCTCACAATTACTAATATTTTTCCTTGATGAACTCTGTGCTGCCTCATCCTAATGAAAGTGCTGCAAGGTAACACAGCAGTTACATGACAATGCAAATAGGACCTATTCAATTTGCACAAAAAAAGGTTGCAAGGAGCAATTAGCACTTCATTAATATGATATAAAATGCTAATTTGCCATATATCCCAAGTGACTCAAAACTCCTTTCCATCCATATGTGCAAATAATAGTTAATATGATGCAGTGTGTGTAAACCAGGTTCACGGTGCATGAGCTGGAATCCCTGTGTCAGTTTTCAGTATAATAGCTATTAGTTAATATGAACAGTAGCTCATATTTAACCTATGACAGCAGTGTTAAATGATAAAAGGAACTGTTGGCAGCAATATCTCATAATTCCACCCCTGTAAAGTTCTCCCTTCCTTGCTATCCAGGATGAAGTATTGGAAACTGACTTCTAATCTAATTTATAAAGCAGATTGAAATGAAGTGCTGGTAGCACTCAGCTCAGCTGCTCAGCATTTTGAGAGGCAAGATCATTCCTGGTGAATTGCACAGCTCAGGCATTCAGGCACTCACTGGCAGCTTCTAATGATCAAAGTATTTGACTTAAATAATTGATTTATTTATACCAGTAAAGAAGCTCCAGGGGGTTGTGAATATTATGAGATATAATCACACCACTAGGGAATTAGAGACACTCAGATGTGCCTTGTGCTTGCTAATGCCCTGCGGGTGTGATTAGGATATCACACATCAAAGGAATTTGCTCTAAAATTTTTCATATAATAAATTAATAAAAATAATTTATTTAAATAATTCCATTGATTTAATGGGACAGATCTGATGCAAGATGCAGTATGCAGAGAACTACAATGCAGTGTGTTGATCTAGGACAGTACAGAAGCCCTCATCATTGTCAGTTAACACCCAAGTACCAGCAGGATCCTCTAGCTAGCAGGTCCCTTATGAGGTATTAGCATCACCTCAAACCTTATTGTCTGCAATGAGCATTCCCAGAGATTTCAGCCAGCCTGCATTATCTGAGATGGAGTAAAATGGGGCTTCTCCAACAAATCCTTTCAGGAAGGGAAATGCTGATTAACAGTGACATACAAGGCGGTACAGCATTCACAGAATATTCCAGCTCACAGAATACTCAGAGTTGGAAGGGACCCACAAGGATAATCTAGTCCAACTCTTGTTCTGGCACAGTCTGCAATACCTCATGGAGAACCAACACTCTTCTGGCCGGATTGTTAATTCAGATATTTTAACAGCTACCTTCATGGTGTATATGGCTTGACCACTGCAGACTACAAGCATTTTAGAGTCTTTAATGTACTTCTTACCCCAGCATACAAAGACATCAGGAAAGTGTTCTTATTTCAATTATACTCATAAGAAATTGAGTTACAGAGATCAACTAACCTGCTCAAGGGCACACTGACAGTCTGGACAGACCAGGGGACTAAACATGTACTGATTTCTGTGGTTTGCTTCTATTTCAGAAATACACCAGGTTTTGCACAAAGATATTACAGCAACAGACAATTAACATCATGTTATCTTTAACTGCAAGGGAAGTACATAGATGTTCCACCTCCAGAAGTACATTCCTTGTCTATATACCAGGAACCGCAGGGAAGCATTTATGGCAGTGACAGGAAAAACAAAGGCATCCTTCTACACAAGATCTGAAAAAAACTATAGATCCATTCAGAGCCATAGAAAGGCATGAAGACAGGAAGCAAAATTTAGGGCCAATTTGTGCCTTGGACAAACTAGTACTCCAGGTGCAAAACACAATTGTTGTCCTTGGGTTGTGGAAAGAATGAGGGAATAAGACTTTTTGAACCCATGTCTTAACTTCCCTGGGGTCAGGCCTAGTCTGTTTTATATTGCTTTAGTGCCCTCCTAAGATGTTGCAAAAGAACTCCAGAACTGCAATGCTGTTCAAACAAGCCATGCAAGCTCTAAGTGAAGAAATCAACAGCATTTATAAATTCCTGCAAAAGCACCATCTCCATCATTAAAATTAGAAAGGGAGAGGCATCAAGGGATTTGGTTATGCCTATGGGAAAAGCCTGAGACTATGCTCAACTTTTCCACACTTAAGTTTCATTCCCATTCTTGCATCTGTGTTCTGATTTTGGAACAACAAGCACTGTGTGTGCTGGTTCGGCTATTATCAAGGTACACAGGGGCATATCACAAATCAGATGTACACCACATCATGCATGCTTTTATTGCAAGGGTCACATCTGAAATCAACTTCAAATGCACCCAAAATTCAATCTCTCTCTTAGTGAGTTCAAAAGAAGCTCTCCTCTCTTGGAATTTCAGGATTTGAACAGAGCCCGGGGTCAAGCAGTCCATTAACAATTAGTCTGACAGTGCTACATGTAGCATGCTGTGTTGAAAACAAATGCACACTTTTTTTTTATGTTTATAACCCCTTTCCCTTTCTTTACTTCACTTTTTCAACATGCACATAATAAATACATCCTGTCCTACAGATCCATGAAACAAGAGGACTTTTCACAACAAGAAGACTTTTTTCTCCCCAGCACTAGAGGATACAGCACTGTCCACTTGATGGGCTTTGGCAGAGGTTCAGCAAGGGTGCAGACCCCACATCTAGGTAGGGCTGAATTTACCCATGGAGTCTTGTATGATGTGAAGCTTTGTACTGCTTAAGTTTCTCATCTGCCTGGGTTCTCCCATGCCAATTTACCCTTGTAGAATCAAGTTAAATACAATTACCATGAGGAATCATGAAAACTCAGAAAGAGTCTTCATATCTAGGCCCATCTTTAAAAAGTACAACGAGTCCATAATTCCCTGACATATCTGTCACCATTAGAGACAGAGTCATGTCACCAACTCTGAATCCAATTTCAAATTCGTAGTGTTTTCTGGGACTGCCAAATAGACTTCAACGGCTACTTGATCTGAGGGAATCCTGTGCTTATTGGGAAATCTCAGACATGATCCCAGCTTGCACAGCTGCCTGTTAGTTACAACTGCAAATACCAACTGTCTACCCTTGAAGCAGACTGTCAAGTTTGCAAGCAGCCAGTGGAGATCAAGGATTATTAACAAAATTGGCTCTCAGAACTGAGGGGTTTTTAAACAGTGTCTGTTTTGTTATCTGTATCAGCCATGACCTGTGTGTTACTCTCAAGGATAACAACAGCTACAACACCTTGAGCAAACCAACTACTTAGGTGCCCAGAGAAGTGAATCACGGAGAGAGAGCTCACAGCAGAAATCAGCCCCTGAATGTCTCAGCAGTGAAATCACCTATTCTTGACTGAAGACAAAACTTGAGTTTCAAGGAACAAAGCAATATTAAATGCTGAAGCTTATCAACATGCTATAATTTTGCATGCTGATTTGTAACTGAAAATATTATGTATATCTATATGTGAAGGTCCATAAGGAACTATAAAATCCTCTTTCTTTGCATACAACAATATGCTTTGCTTTAGATGAAGTGGGAGGTGGATAGCATTTCTCAAAACCAAACCTCAGCAGAAGAATAACCAACACGGAGGGGCTTAGCATCTAATGATTAACGTAACAACAGCGTGCTCACTGGCAAGCCATGACTGAACTCAGAGGCATTCCAATACAGGTTCATGAGTCACAGAACAAAAGTGATTAAACAGGAAATTTCATGAGCAGGTCCTGATCTTGAAGGCTTGGCTGTAGTGAATCAAGGATGGCAGTTACTAACACATGGCCCTGATGAGGCCTGGAAGCCAGAAGGAACATCAAGGCTTGGGGTGGTAGTGGCTCATCTTCCCAAGCATACAAAGGTGTCATCTTTGCACAAGCTGAGCCTCCAACTTGCCTCTATCCTCATCCTCCATTGCAGGAATTGAGTCTGAAGGTGACAGAGACAAGAATTACCATACCAAATCACACCCAAGTGGAAGATACACAGTAAAAAAATTACTAGAGTCAGAACAGACACACTTTGGGGCATAAGAAAACAAGAATAGACTAGACTCAGAAAAGGCAGTGAGTAAATGAAAAGGAGGGGGCAGCTCTCCTCCGAGGACCAGCTTTCCCTTCTGCAGAAAGTCACCCTTCCTTAGCCTCTCTCACTGCCTGAATTCAGTTAGAAGCCACTCTCCTTCATCCCAGTGGTTGTGTCCCAGGCATTGTGAAATATTAGTGCTGGTGGCATTTGCAGCTGTAGGAAGTCAGATATAAGCCCTAGTGCCACCAGCATGCTGCTGGTAATGGAGCCCGGCAGCCCTATCACCAGCTAGGGCCTTCAGCACACAAAAAAACAGTTAAATAAACCACAGACCTGGTGACCAACAACAGACCAGCCTGCTTATTCTGCCTGGAAAGGAAATTCCCTCCTTTTGAGATGGCTGTTAAAGTGCCAGTCTTCTCTGAAAAACACCTGATGCAACATGACATCCTCCAACTGAACCAGCCAAGCTCCTCAACAGAAGTTTCAAATCTGGGACTTAAGTTAGATGACTGAATCCACATTTACTCCCATATAAATGAAAACATTAATTTTAGGAACACTGACCACTCAGTGGCTCCGAAGGAAGAGCAGTATGAGAAGTGTAAGGGCCAATGTGAGACACTGCAGCTCAAAAGCATCACTCAGGGTACTGATTTTCTGCTCTGGACACCTGCTATTCATGGAAGGAGTCACCCTACCTTGCATGGCTGCCTGCTCTGTATTCCTCCTCCCCATTTTAGGGCCAGTTGGGCCTTCATTTGGAGTAGAGGTTCTGCAAATTGAATAAACAAAAGGTTAACTGCGAGGCCAAATTCAGTCCTTGGTGGATGCTTGTAATGATATAGCCAAAACCATCCAGGGAAGAGCCCAATGACATGTTTTCCACATGAGGTGGAAAGAAAATTACTTATCTTTTCAGGGCTTTATATTGCTCCTGATAAAATCAGGAAATTTGTCTTTGGTTTCAAAGGGAGTAGAAAGCCACACTATAAATTTTAAACACAGTTTGCAAGGCAGTGTTTGGGGGTTTTTTTAACTCCTACCTTTTTCAATAAACTTGCAAAATGAGAGAAGCTTCTTTGCCCCCAATAAAAAGACAACAAACATAGAACTCATTACTCCATAGCAGTCATTGTACATCACAGAAGCACTGTTTTTTAAAGGGCACCCCCCTTTCAATGAAGAACTGCAATTATTTCTAGTAAAATGTTTAAATCTAACTCCTCATTACTCGAAGTTCCCCACCCCGCTGACAGCCTGAGAGCCTTGGAGCCTGTGAAAGGAGGAATGTAATGAGTATACATTAATGTTATATACTTTCCACAGTTCTTGTTCTGGTGTGACCAGATTTATGTATGGAGTGCCTTGAATGTAATTCATCAAGATTATACATAGCATTGGCTTCAACATTTCTGCAGGTAGCACAGTCTCCAAACTCTCTTAGCTGCGGCTGTATGAAAGGAACTGAGATGTGGTGACACAATGTTCATTTGTTTTGGTGGCAAGTCTCAATTAAAACAACATAACAGAGTCTAAAAAAATACTAATCTGTGAAAAAATGTGAAAGTGAGTTAAGTAAAACCTTCAAATATTCCCTTGTTCAGGACAAGCTGTGTGGGCTGACAGCTTCTCCCAGGGGAGTGAGAGGTCTCAGAAAAAGCCTTGCTACGAAAGGACTGGCTGTTAAGGTAAATCCCCACCAGTTGGAGCCCCGAGGAGGGTGAAGCCCAGCTATTGATGCCCAAACACAGAGAAGACATTGTGAAGGAAATATGGGGGATGAGAATGGCAGTGGAGGAAACAAAATAGGGACTGCCTCCCACACAGGGGGACAACAAACCTGTGAAAATAAGAAAGTGCTTTTTCATTAGACAGATTTTTAAGAAAGACATGTCCCATGGCTTTCAAAATGCTACCTGGCCATTAGGGAAAGCCATGCTACAATAGCTTGAGGCATGGGGGAAGGCAAGAAGGCAGGTTATTAAAACTAAAACTGAAATACAATGAGGGTTCTTTGCAAGAATCAATTCAGTTGCTGCTGTCTTCACAGGGGACAAAAAAAAATAATTAAGCGACCTCAAGTATTGCTGACATCCCATTTTCAACCCAAGTTCTGCAATAGCCAGTGTTGTTCCCAGATTGCCAGGATTCTTGGGCCTTGCCACCAGAGCTCTGACTTTTCAGAGGATTGCAGTTCAAGCAAATTATGTTTCAAAGCCTTTTATTTTTTCACCACACACAAGCTATAATCATGAATGTAATGCAAATTGTTAGAAATAAAGTCATTTTAAACAGTCTCAATTGGGAGTGGGGCAGAGAGAGAGAAAGAAGAGCCATGTAAGGAACTTTGAGTCTCTGGAGCTGAGAGTAACTGCACAGAGCTAGGATTGTTGAAGGGAAGCAAAGCTCTCTTGTTGTTGGTTTACATTGTCCAGAGCCATAAATGGATTATAATTGAAGGCAATAATAATGATTTACATTTAGGGAGTGCTTTTCATCAAAGAACTGACAGGTAATTTAACGTATCTGTGGTTCTCATGTGTCACTACACCCCTCTTTATGCTTACTTCTATAGCTGTTTCATGGCATACTGTACAGGACTCCTGAAAGCTGAGATGCTATGCCTCAGGACACAGAGTAGCTAACAGGACCACAAAATCCCTCTTCCCAAACCCAAGGTCTCACCAGAAGTCCCCAGCATATCTGTGCAGGCAATGCTGGTAAGTGATATGACTATAATGACAAAAGACAAAACATTGAAGAACAATTCAACACTAAAGAAAGACACAGACTTTCCTTATTTAATACTGTTGCATTTGTATCTCTACATCTCTTATATGGCTCCTAAATTGTTCTAATACATGGGCAGTGAGAGAACAAATTGCAAGAGGACTGCACATGAAAGAATATGTCCCATGTATGAGATTGGATTTACTTCCCCAGAACTTTACTCCCCCAAACCTTCTTCCATGAAATAAATCCACTAAGGGAGAGGAATCTATTTGCAACCTCCTTTCTTTACAGTGAATTGCCTAACATAGACGTTGTTCCCACAAACTAAGCAGAGTATTCAGCTGTGGACGTATAATTAAAAGACATCTGTGCAGTTTGGGGAGTCCTCAAAGAGGAGATGTGGCCAGAAAGACTCAGGACAGCCCATTAGCAGCCTGGTTTTCTCATGACATGAACTTTCTTGCATACCCCATGGCAGTTTCCATTATGAGCAGTGTTGCATTTGTTTAAATTTGCATTAAGAACAGAAATACTTTGTTTCTTAGAGGGCAAAATCCTCCAAGCAATGACTTTACTAGATGAGCATCTCTGCTTTCATTTTAAAAAATAAAAGGAGCTGTCTGTGGTGTGTGTGAAGAGCTGCAGGAACTACATGGAGCTGGAGACACTCAATCTACCAAAGAGATTGAAAGCAGCTCACAGCCCTCAGACAATGCTGGGAGGGCAGTTACAGGGAAGTGATAACAGGACAGCCCCATGGTCCTACAGTACCCCTACCCTGAGCCTCTGGTGGCCTCCAAAGAGTCGATGAGTAGGGAAACATGCCTGGCAAGCAGTGTTCCTTACTTTTACCATTTTTTACAGCTCCTGTCTGGGCCTGGTAATGCTGAACTTCATCTCTCTGAGCACAGTTAAACAGAATAAATTGTCAGGTGTCATCAAAAATGGCTAAGACAGCTCACCTCAAATGCTCCCACCCCTTTCATGAAGCTGCACAGCTTTAAGTGCCCTGAACATGACATCCCTCTCACTTGTAAAACAAGCCTTTGTCTTGAGACACCAAGACAAAGCCAGGAAAGGGATGTACCATGTGTTGCTTTAATATACTCAAAGTTTCTTTTGGAAGGTCATCTTCTGTGTGGGTACTTCTGTGCTTAGGAACTGACAGCGACAAGCAGCACACAGCCCAGCTGAGGTGACACTGAATGGTCCATTGCATTGTGAAAATTACTAATTTGCAGCGTGGTGCTCCTTAGGAGCTGTATCCACAGACCCAATAGCACTGTGGGCACTCTGTGAACTGCAATAAATGGGGCAGAACAGATCATTAGCTATCATACCTCTGACAGATCATTTCTTGTAGAGGCAGTATATATTCATGCCAAAATTGGGTGTGCTACTTTTGAACAAATCACATGGACAGAGACAGCAACATTTCCCATTGCAAAGGCCTCACACAGTGAACTAACACTATTTCTACATAACTACCTTAGCTGACCACACAGCAAGTATCTTTGTTGATGCTGATAGAGTCTGAAAATCCCAGACTATCTTCCCAGGTCCCACTTTATCACTATTCCCACCTTAAAATCCTGGAGAAAGAGCTGGGGATTTAAAACACAATATCAACATTGTAGCAACATTATTGGAACTTGGATGTAAGCAGAAAAGCAGCCTGAGGGAAGCCTTTGGAGGAATTACTTGAAACTCTGTGTGCACTACTGGAATGCTTAATGCTTCTCCAACAAGGTTCCAGTTTAGTTTTACAAGTATGGCATCCTTTTCACATTAGCACATGTTATGTGAAACATCACCCTGCTTCCCCAAAATAGCAGGTCTAATGAGTTTCATGGTAGATGTCCCGCTGATCAAACATGGGTTTATGAGCAATACAAAGAACCAATAGTATGCCTGCACCCATGCCCAAGTACAAGCACACTGTGAACTCCTGATCCTGCCCACACAGGCGCTGTTTGCTGTCTAATGAACAAGGACACTCAAATACAGTCATACCACAGTTCATTAATAAGTTCAGCTGAAATAGTAACAACTAGTTGAAACTGTTCAACAAAATATTTCAAAATGCAGTAGTCTGGATACGCCTTTTTATTGGAAAAAAGGAAGCTAAGACTCTGTGGTACACAGATCACAAGGGTTCAGCCTCTCTCCTCCAGTGGACATACAAGAGAGGGAAGGAAAGAACAAAAAGGTAGCATGCTTTCCATGCTCCGCCTTCTTCTAGTAAATGCACACAAGCCCCTCCACAAGCCAGCAGTAAACTTGGGCTCCACCTGAGGGCATCATCTTGGCACTGGGACACACATCAGGTTTATATGCAGCACTGAATCCCTAAATGCAATATTAATACTTTTCTTCCATACTTTAGTGCGCCTGTCATAGGGCACAAGAGTTAGGCAAAGTAACACAACTCATCAGGACATACCAATTGTTGGTATAACAGGAACTTCAAGAGCACTGAAGATAAATTTCTCTGTCAAGGTGGATCACATCCCTTCTATGGAAGTATGAAAAGCAGTCAATATACTGTGAACCCCATTGCTAACATATAGACACATACTAGTCTTCTACTCAAAACTTCTCTATTTTGCCACATGACAAGAAACAAACTCATGCAACCACAGAGAGTGCTGGGATGACAAAAGAGTCATCTTGGCCTATGACCAGGCTGAAGGTGCAAGGCCATAGCTCATCATGCAACTGAGAGAGATCGTGATAACATAAGTAGAAACATCCCAAGCACACGGCTCTAAATCCAAGAGTCTTTATACCACAGAGTCCAACATAATCCCATCATACAAGGAAAGAGTTTTTCACATGTGACAAATGCACAAGAGGTAGTGCCTCCTCAAAATACCCAGGCAGTCTGCAAATCACTCCCTGTCTACAGCTGCAGGGACTCTGAGGTAGCAGGTTGCTGACCATGAGCTGGATGGATTACACAGCCTAAATTGGACATGACTTGCAAGACCTCAAATTGGCCAAACCTACTGCAGCAGGACAAAGAAGTATTGCTCATATTGCATAGTTTCTAAGGTCTCCCCACCACCCAAAGAATCTCAGAAAGATGAACTGCATGTTCCCAGCAATATTCCCCTACAATATCTATTTCCCAGGAGTCAGGGACTTGGCCTAGTTAAAACGATCAGGTACTGGCTCATAAGATCTTGCCCTCCTTCCTGCACTGGGAGCACCATTACGCTGGTATGCATTGCTCAGCCTCTCACTATCACACGTACAATTAAGTTCAGCTTCTAAAAGTTCTACCTGTAATTGGAGCCAGCTGCCACCTTTCTGACACATGCTAATTGCCAGTAATGATTTAAGTGCAGTCAATTCACATGCTGCAATTGTTTTAAATAAAGGAATCTCTCGTACCTTTTCCCTGAGAAAAATCTGTTAATCTTTGCTGCTGACTTATCAAATCCTCCAGTCACCTGTTTGCCATCATTTTCACGAGCTGATAACGTGTTTATTAGAGCCATAATATGCAGGTGGAAGCATAAAGGTCTCATTTCATGGAGTATGAATTCTGTCTCATATATCTGTACGGAAAAGCTCGGTTTCACCCTTCAGCTGTGTCTCAGAAAAGAATAAGTTCCAAAATAGTATCTTTTGTTCTTTTCAAATGTAGTATTAGTTCTTTTAAGCTCAGTACATATCTCGAAATAGCATTTGGATGTGCATGACAGGTTGGTTTTTGGTAAGCTCCAGATATCATCACTGCCTATGGTGAATCTATCCAACCTTAGTTAATTTCAGCTTAACTGTATTCTCCTTTTAATTATTTTTCATATATAAAAGCAAGTTCTACAAAATAATAAAATGTCATGTGGATTCTATAAGTCTGGTTTAAGAGTTCTTCCCACAAACTGTTTAAGTTTCTTGCAGAGGACCTGACCTGAGACATTGCAGACAATATGTTTCTGGCAGAATGAATCCAATATCTCTCCGTAAGTTTTGCTCTCCTTTCTGCAGTGTTTGGGGGTTATGGTTGGGTTTGGAGTTTGGTTGGTTTGTGTTGAGGTTTTTTTTCTTGGGTGGGGGGCTGGATATTTTGGGGGGGGGTATGTTTTTTAAAGCATGCTAGTGAAATTACTAGAGTTTGGAAATCAGTGCACAGGGTTTATCAGTTGCCTTTTTCCACCAGTGAGTTACTCAGAATGGACAATCATATAGCAAAAGGATGTTCTGCTGCAGCTGAGTTCACTGGTTGGTTTATGCATGATGTACTGAATGCCCTTAGCTCCCGGAGCAGTGTGTACTAAAACCCAGCCTTAAACAGGGTTCTAACCCAGGCATCTGCCATCTCCAGAAAGACGTTCATAACCTTTGCCTCGCCTGTGAGACTGTGGAAGAAAAAAAATTTACAGACCAGAATGTGAAGCAAGGATGTTCAACCAAATATCTTACTGAAAGAGAAGAGAAATAAGTACAAAAAGAAAAGTACTGAGCAGCTACGCAAGGAATCAAGGCAGATTTTTCATGTGAAAGAACAAGACTGAATCCAAAGAGAAAATATATATGGAAGAAAAGAAACTGTAAACAAGAAGCCAAGTGAAAACCTAAATTGTGTTTGGGACAGCCAAACTTTCCAACTGCAAGAAGAATTTCATCTGAGTTAGGACTCCTTGACTTGACTCCTGCAAATGTAACATAGGGGTCTAATTCTAGGACAGTATGTGGTTTACTATAAAACAAATCTAGCATATAATAATTTCCTTCCACAATTCCCATGACTTGTGGCACAGACCCAAAACCTCTTCCATGATTCATGTCCAAACCTCCCAGGAGAGATGGGATGGCCAGATTGTTAGCTTTAGTGCATGAGTAGTTTGGGTGAAATGACAAATACTCACACTCGGTCATACTGTGGAGAAGAGATGACCACAGTTATGAGCAAAGGGCAGAGCTCCACTGACAGTTTATTATTAGCATCTGAGTATGCGTAAAAAACATTGTGTTTTTTTAAGGTAAATAACATTTTCCTACCTAACTGGCCAGTCCTCAGGGACAACTTGTTAGTCATTCCACAGCATGGGCCAATTCCTCTTTTCCAAAGAGAAGAACAGAACGTCTCAGCAGATCCAATAGCCCAATGGGCTGATGTTCCGAGGCGCCTTACAACTCCTAAAGTCTGCTTCTGTGCTCAGTAATCTCCTGAATCTGCATTTTATACAAACTCTGAGCCAGTGCTGACCATGCCCAGACTAACACCTCCTGGAATAGCTTTCCCTAATGCTGAAAACCTTGCCAGAGTAAATAATGTACCAGTTCGCTGATGCAGCCTATTCCAGAACTCCTCCTAGCTTTAACCTTTCCAAATAGTCTCTGAATCTGAAATACAGCTAATCTGTGCCCTCAACTTGTCAAATTATTCATTCTGAATTTCATGTTTGTGGTTAATTATCCCCTTTTTCTTCCCATTTGCAGATTAATCACAGATCAATCCATCAAATCATAGAATCATAGAATCAGCCAGGTTGGAAGAGACCTCAAAGATCATCACAAGTCACAGCCTCATGGTCTTTGCACACTACTCATTGCTCATGATACAAGAGAGATCACTTCTACCACATGTTCGTTCCTCCTTGTCCCTGACTACATGGCTGAAATTTTTGAATTGAGGAGTATTAAATAATGTATACACCTCTGGCACAGCTTTGCAGAAAAAAAATAAATTAAAAGGCTACTAAAATTTGTGAGCATTTCAGATTTATCAGTCTTTCTAAAAATGCCTCTCAGATATCCCAGTACTAGCAAACAACAAACAAATGGAGGATACAAAGAGAAAAAAAGATGAAGAGAGAAATAGAAAAAACTTGAAACATTTGACTGTAAAAGCTATCACTGGAGAGATCATATTATGCAGTTAGCTCTGTCTAACCACCTCACCTAAAACTTGTGGCAGTTAGAGATAATTCAACAGTGGAAAGCAGAAAGGCATAGGTCTGCCTCAAAGGGCCAGCAACATCCTTTTTTTTCCTCATAGCAGTTCCTACTTCACATGTGGTGTCCCACACACCCAGTGGACCATGAGTTCTGAGTGGGAGCACCAAGCCAGTTATTCCTGTTTTTGAAGGGGAAGTGAGAGGAGAGACAGGGGGAGGCAAGAACAGTGGTGACCACTGGAGAAGCAGAATTTTAAGAGCAAGACTTCCTGACTGAGGTTAGAAGACGACTTAAAAAAGAACAGTGTCTCCCTGGATATTTTCTGACACCTCCCAAAAATGTATCTAAACAGCACTGGTCTTATCAGATAGAGACACAGAGAGACGAAGGTAAGCCAGAGGACAGCCACGTGACCAAAGGAGGGCAAGGGACAGGCAACATGAAAGCTCAGGCTACTGCAGAGTAGGGCAAAGCATATGGTGCTATTTCTCAGGTAGCCCCTTAAGCATTGAGAAAGAAGAGGAATAACACAGAGACAAAGCAGGCCATGCCTGAATCCCTGGGTACTAAATATTTAAGGACAGGAGGGAAAAGAGTTGCTTAGAGCCATTAAAAATCCAGCAGTGCTGATAGGAGTAAGAGTTCAGCCTGGGCCAAGGCATTCCAGCCCAGCTCGGCAAACTTGGAAGTGGCTCCATACAAACCTAAGCAGCCTCTTACCTTCCTATCTGATGGGCTCTTAATGCAGTTCCTCCATCTCCCACGTGTGAACAGTTGTTATGTTATGTTCTTACTTGCCATAGGACATCAGAGCTGTAATAGCAGTGGAAAGGCTGGAGAGAATTCAGGACAAGAACCAAGGATTAAAGAAAAATGCCTGGTTAATTGTCATTAATAAAAACCCTTCATAGAAGTTTCTGTATTTACCATGTGCACTTCCCTTGAAAACAAACAACCACTAGTCCCTTGAGGATTTTTCAACAGTCACAGAAGGTATCTAATGAGGCAACATTTAAGAAACCTAATTATAAGAAAAAATAAACCTTGATAACCATCTTATCCCATGTACATATAGTTCAAATATGATTCAGAGTTTATTTTAATAATCCTCACAGGTTAACACAGCACAGTCCAAGTTGCACTGCAGCAATGCAGCTACTGAGAGATCATGAAGAGGAGCTGGAAAGTCACTCACAACAGGATGCCTGACCAAAAAGAGGTGAAAGAACAGAGATGTGCTACAGAGGGCTGAAAATAGCCTTGAGAAAGCAGGGCTTTGCATTGCAAACTCATATCATTATATCAGTTTTGGCCACTTTGCTCTGATCACCTGTGTCAACAAGGCATTTCCTCTGTTCTGTACCTTGAGCCACAATGCTGCACCTGCCCTTGAGGGAGGAGTTATTGGATTAACCCAGCTTCCTCTTATCTGTGTTTACTCACCAAAATTACTCTGCAGAAAAAACTCCCTGAATCAGTCCCAAAGCTGTAGTTTCACTCATATGCAAAAACTCAGATGTAGCATTAAACATCCAGAGCTGAAAGAAAAAAAAAAAAACCTTATTGTGAGTAACCACCACAAGCCAAGCTGGGTGAAGTCACTGGGGATTTTTCTTTCCAGCACGCCTACGCTGCTGGGACTCTTTCAGAGGGACAGACACCTGCAGTGCTGCTGGGCACAGGCAAACCTTTCTTCCCCACTTTCCCTGAACTGGGGGAGAAGAAAGCGGGTAACCACCAGAATAGACAAGGAAACAGGTTCAGACAAGTTACTTTTGCTGCCTGTGTTGGACCAATAGCAACTAAAAACAAAACAAACAAAAAAAAAGGTGGAGTCCTAAGGAATTCTACTTGCTAACACTACTGCTGGCTCCACTCCAAACTCATGACCCTTACAACATGTCGCTGTAGGGTTGCTGGGCAAGCTGCTAGAGTCACTGAAGCACGAGAGAGAAATACCCAGATTTCCTAGTGTGTGTACTTCTGCATAGCATGAGCTAACCATAACCCCCCTGAGATACCTCTTGGGTTTAGTCTTAAAATCGGCCCCAAAAAAAGATACACACACACACATACACAATTAAAACTACACATCCTTCAGCTCTAAAGCAAATAAATTCTCATGGCCAAAGACTTCAGCAGTCTTCAGCAACATTTTGCAACTTAAAGCAGCCTCCCAATCCAGAAATGAGAATAAAACCTCAGGGCTGAATGCCCAATTGCTGAGATGGAGTGAGATGCAGTTTCTAATGAGTCAGGTCAATCAGTCCGACTGAACAATCGGTTTCTTCAAGGTGAGCAGAGATTTTTAACTGAAGGATAAACAGGAAACTGTTAATGACAACCTTAAAAGGTTAGATAAGAAAACAAGTTCCAAAGTACCTTATATTTATCTACTTGGCTTTCACCTGCAGATACTTGTCACCACTTACTGCTTCCTCTGTGGAGGACTCACCATATTGCTTACAGAAGCCTTCATGTAAGTCATTTGTGTGTAAGAACTGTAAACTCATAGCTACCTGTGAAAAAAAAATGAAGGAAACTGGCCGCTTCTCTCACCTGTAAATGGTAACTTGCCTCTGTTGAGGCCATTCTCTAATAATATAAGACAGAACTTAGATCAAAAACAGTGACTTGCATCTTAAACCGACTCACCATATTGCTTACAGAAGCCTTCATGTAAGTCATTTGTGTGTAAGAACTGTAAACTCATAGCTACCTGTGAAAAAAAAATGAAGGAAACTGGCCGCTTCTCTCACCTGTAAATGGTAACTTGCCTCTGTTGAGGCCATTCTCTAATAATATAAGACAGAACTTAGATCAAAAACAGTGACTTGCATCTTAAACCACCCAAAA
>NW_008657630.1:18602-20203 GCF_000695815.1 Acanthisitta chloris | reverse complement strand
AACCTTTAACATATTGATTTCTAAGGGACAGCATTTTCTTCACAGCATTCTGAAGCTCAGGAAGCTTTCATCATGACACCAGGGCCAATTCAAAACTTGATGAAGACAAAGCATAGTGATATAAGTGATACAAGTTAAAACTGCATTTTGCAGCTTTCCAAGCCTGTGTGCCATTTCCACAGAAAGATGAGTAAATCCTGGTCAAAACCAGCCTACACCCACAACTATGCCAAACTGCAGTTTCAAAGAAATATGCCACCATTTTCCAAAAGCGAGAAGGAGAGTAGAGCATCACCACACTGAAACATTTTCTCAGCCTATATTTCTGAGTACTTATAGCAGTGTTTCTGAAGTCCCCTTCTTCTATCAAGTGGAAAATTTCTGAGATTCCAGAGGCCCACATGTGACTTGGCTACAAAAATGCAATGCCCAACCTTTCAGCACACAGGCCACCCACATGAAGAGATCACTCACAGGACCTGGGATAAGAAGTCTGAACTCACAAATAAATCAAGAGTTTGATCTTGGGTGGGTCTAGCAGAGCTTAGAGTCAAACCTAGGGAGTCAAACAGATGTGATCAGAATACTGTGGCCCTTTGCTGCTAAAGCTTCCTGATAGAAAAGACAATTATCTATACTGAAGAATAACACTAACAGGAATGCAGAGTGTTGACAGAAGTACACTGGAATACTAGGCACTTTGAGCTGTGGGAGAAGAGGAGACAGGAAAACACAGTTTCTCACCATGGAAGGAAAACTAGACAAATTGAAAAGAGTAGTTGACAAACAGCACTCTTCAAATACAACCTGCTCAACTGAGAGGCTCTCCATACCTAGAACATAGAATGTATCTAAAGTGCTCTGATGACTTGGTACCACATAATTTTCTGGTTGTCTTTACATAGCTCGTAGTTTACATAGCTGCAAGTCAACCGTTTTCCCCAATAAAATCATTCAGCAAGCAGGTTTCTAGTGATTCACTCAGCTTCTGAAATAAACACCATCACAGCTGATTATAAGCACATACCCATGTTGTAACTGCTGTCATGTTCAGATACACAGGGGTATAACACTATCTTCAATAACAATACCAGAAAAATGACATTCATTTTCAAAGTCAAGCAAGTCTTACTTTCAGCTCGAGGGCATTCATCTGTCTGCCTGTAATATAGGAACTTTTCAATGTCATCTCCAGGCAAGACCAATGTTCAGGAGAAGTTCTACAAATCAAAGCACAGACCATATGATTTTGATGACAACCCGTTCACCCAAAGAGAAAATGCAGAATGCATGCAATCCCTTGCCTCTTCCCAGTCAAACCAATACCTTTATTTCTCCCTGCAAGGGTCTATATACTGAAAAGAAAAACAACAATTGCTATTAACCATCTGCTTCTCACCCCATTACAGCTGAAATGTGGGCAACTGAATAATTTACTTCTTTTTGTTCTGCCTGAGAGATAACACTGGTGGGAAGGAAAATTATATTCCCAGCTCCTAGGACAGGAACAAATAAGGAACCTTCAGCAAATGAGAGAGAGATGAGAGAGAAAGATAAAGAGGACCTTATTTTCTGGTAGAGATGGAAGTGGGGATATTCCA
>NW_008657630.1:9145-18579 GCF_000695815.1 Acanthisitta chloris | reverse complement strand
TTTGAAGAAGCAGTAGATGCTCGAGGAGCCTGAAGAATGCCCACGGGGGAAAAGATTGATGCAAGGAGCTCTCAGTGCCATATTCAGGGCTGCAGAATACACATCACATGGTGATTTTCAATATTATAGTTATCTGAAACTAGTTAACAGGGTCCCCCTGACAGCGTGATAACTTTTTATGAGCCAGATTTGGAGAAGTGGGTTGAAATGAATTCATGAGAGATGCTGGACTTTCTCTGTGTTGTGAAGAGCCCTGGACAGGCAGAAAGCAATGGGGCAGGCAAAGGTATAGGCTGACTGTCACACCCAGGGACAGCCAAGGAGCACAGTGTTGACCTGCACGTACACTGCTAAGGGCTGGTGTCTGCTGATAAAGAGGCAGCATTTTTACCTCAGGGTAATTAACATGCACATCTACTACCCTGAGGTAAAAAAATAGTGACCATGAGGCCCTACAGGTTCTACCATGAGGTGACTTGTCAAGATGAGTGTTGTGCCCTGCCTGGGATTGACCTGAGGGAGTGCATCTCATGGTAAAACTAATGTGTGTTGTCTTCGCTGATCTTTCTTATTCAGACAGTTGACATGTACCTTTGTTACCCTGAGGAAAAGCCACCCAGGTTTTCTGAGAGTGAAAATATGATGATTCACATCTCGGTGCCCTGTTCAAGAAACCAAAACTATTTTGGCACTGGATCTGGGTGCCGTTAGTAATTTTTCTTCACTTACTTTCACTTAAAACATATCATTTGACCAAAAACCAGATAGATGCATATGCTCGCCAGAGAAGCTTCTTCAAGTTTTGCTACTGGTTTTCAAACACTGCAAACATAATTTACTTTTCACTTCTGCACAGAGTCTAAGCATTTCACCATGTCATTTTCTTGCAAACTGTTAAGAGGAAATTAATACAACACAAATTTAATTTTTTACCACAATCACTCTGGAGGAATAACCCATATTTTTCTTTTAATTCATAATAAAACTTATTGTTCAGCATTTTTTTAAGAAAAAGAATTCGAAGTCAACATGCAGGTGCTTTCATGCATACACAACCCCTTATTATTCTACTCATGTACTAGTATCACAACACACCCAATAAATACATATTAAACCTTTCACAAGCATTAATTATTGAGATGAAAGCTAAATTTTTGCATGAGTTTCATATTATTAAAATATTATCAGAAGCTTCCACTCTAAACTAATTGGGGATCATTTTTATATTTCTTGCATCCCCCAATACATATGCTGGGCAAGAACTGTAAGCAATTCAGGGTAGAGATGTCCCTTCCTTGTTTAAGAAATGGAAGGTACCCTATGTAATCTCACTCCTAGCTCCCTGTAAACAATAATCAGTGACAATTTGTAGCAATCTTAATAATTTGTAAATCCTTTATAACGGATTTTAGAGATAAGTCTTTTAACAAAAGGTCTTTTAATTGGAGCAATCTTGGCCTCTCCATAGAAATATAGCACAGGAATTGTATTGCTTTTAATGTGTCTCCGTCAAGTTTCCTCTGATCCTCTTGCACACTCTCTTGCTCCTGTAAAATGACCTTTCCCATTCTGTGGTACCATGAGCAGCCGGCAGGTGCATACAACTGGGCTGTGTCCCCCATAAAAACTCTAAAGGTTCTGCATCTGCACACATCAGACATTAACAAGTGATGTGCCTGCTATAAGCATTTTGTACTCAGTGCTGGATAAGCTCTCAGCTGCTGCCCCACGCATTTCCCACCGGGATGACTAAATACATCTGCAGGCACATCCTGGCAAGATCTGACACCTCATGTCTGCCCTGCATCAAGTGTGCCACATTTTCAGATGCCTCTGCCTTTTGCATGGTCACATTAGGACTTCACGAATGTGCTATGGAGCTACATTAGTCTCCAGGAAGCTGGGTCACATATCAGGCAGGAGTTAAGGAGGAACATGCAAACTAAGCTTTGGGCTTGGATATACCTCTCAAACCTCCCAAAATACTAAATCGTTCAGGCTTCCAGCTACATGAACACTGAATATCTGTGTAAAAATAGTTTTGTGCTCAACTACTGTAGCCATGAAGAAAACACAGGCATAAAAATCACCTTCTTAGCCATCTCCCAGAGCACATCAAAGGTCAGAAGCCTTATCCCACTTGATTAATTTGTTTTCACTATAGGACAAAGTTATGGATTACACAGTTGCTCTGAGTTGGGACAGGCAAAGACAGTATTAGCAACCAATGCATTATACAGTGAAGTAGAACATGTCCTGGGTTTTCTTCTATTTCAGAGGTTTTGGTCATGCTTCCAGCCCTTATTATACTGATAGAAGGGCTAAAAAATTAGCATCCTAGTGATATCCAAGATTCTTATTGCCACTACCTTCATCCAGGAGCTAGAAAATCATCAAATATTGCAAGAATCACAATACAAATTACAAGGGAAAACAACTCACAATCTATGGGAAGATCAAACCTGCCATGCCACATCAGGCCAACCACTCATGTCCAGCATCCCACCCCTAGCAGAGGTATTTAATCACTGCCTCAGATTTAGAGAAAGACAATAACCTCATAATGCACCTGACCAATTACAAAATACTGTATATGGATAAGGGAAAATCCTTCCTGATCCCTACAGAGACTAGCCAATGCGCTGAAGTATGAGATTTAATTAAGCTTGTCTTATTACTTCAAATGTTACAACTGTTCATAACATTTTCTAGGCCCTTTTCATTCGAGCATGGCATACACATTTACAGCCTCCCATGGCTCAGAGGTCCACCAACTCAACCTCACGTTGTGAGGCACCTTCTGTGGGTGAATGAAATTTACTGGCCCTTTTGCCTCATTTTCTTAATACAACACCATACCAGGCAGAAATCTATGTCTTTTCTGATGATGTCACTGACCTCAGGCAGTCACTACCAAGTCCACATGGATGTCGGCTGGGTGATAGAGCAGGGAGGGTGAGACAAGGAAAGGAAGACAATTCAGAAGGTGCATCAGGACTAGCAACACAGTCCTTTCTCAAGCCTGCCTAGCACGCTCTGAGTTTGCCTGCATGTGCAAAATTAGGATTATATCTATAATGGAGAAATTATTAACAAAAACCAATAATTAATTATATTAGTGTTATTTTAGCCTCCCTTCTGGAATATCCTCTGCTTTCTGCCTTTGCAATTCCACAAAAACTTACTTTTAACATGTTGAAAGAAGCAGATAAGAGAGAAATGCAAAACCTCAGGTCCAACTATAGAGAGAAAAGGAAGGAAGGAAGAGGGAAGGCAAAAAGTTAATAATTGTTCAGGATCTGAAGTCTACAGTAAAGAGGGAAATAGTTTTATCCTGTTAAACAAACACCTTACTAATGGCAGGGTCTCCTGCCTATTTCCCACAATCCTCTGGATAAATCTAAATTTTTTAAAAAAAAGGATTTGTAGGTTCAGCCTATGCCTTACACAAAGCCAATTTTGAAGAAAATTACTTGGTGAGGGGAAGGGAAAAGTGGAACTGAAGGAGAAGCAAATTTGGAGAAGAAAATGTTGTGTTTTTGGAAATTCTCCTCCCTAAAATTACACAGTAACTCATTTTGGAAACTCCAGAGTAATGTTTCAGCAGTCCTGGAACTGAATGGGACCCTTGGCATGCCAGCTGACAATCTGCCCCAACCACGGCTGCAACACTGCAGAGCCAGTGAGGGCAGAAGCCCCACAGCCCATCAGCTGACTGCTGGGACCACATTTGAACTGGAAAGAGTTTCTTACAGGGAAAATCAAAAATTCCAATGGAAATTTTTGAAGGAATTAGGTTTCTTCCTGTAACTCTGTATGACTGCAAAGCAGCCTATCAACAAACCAGAATGAGTTCAGCAGACGTCCACCAGCACTGGAGCACTTGCCCAATGAGCAGGGGCTGAGGGAGGTAGACTCGTTCAGTATGAAGAAGAGACAGCTTTGGGGGGACTAAGAGCAGCCCTCCAGTGCTTACAAGGCTAACTATCAAGGAGATGGAGGCAGGTTCTTGACAGTGCTACATAGGTGGAGGATAGTGAGTGTAAGTTGCAAGTGAGGTTCAGACTGGATTTGATGAAAAATATTTTTTGCAATAAAAGCCTTTTAAATCAAGCAGGGAAACAGTTGCCCAAAGACATTGTGCAAACTCCATTCTTGGGTTTTTTTAATACTTGACTGGATAAAGCCCTTAGCAACCTGGTCTGATCTTTCAGCTGACCCCATTTTGAGCAGAAGTTTTCACAAGGCCTTCTAAGGTTCCTTCTAACCTGAATGACCTTATGATCTTAAAACCCTCAACCTGCTCCACCAAACACAGATTTAAGAGCTGAACCATTTGTAGAAGATGAACTCATTCAGGTGCAAACCATACCATCCCCTTCCAACTCCTCTAAATTGTGTTAGAAATCACTCAGCTTCTCATTATCATCAGTGCCCCCCTATCTGCAGTTTGTGTGACTAGAGAGCTTCTATAGCATTTACAAATGCTGTGCAAACAGTGCATTAATTATAATTAATCAAGGCTCCTGGAACATTCAGAGCATGTCCTGCAGCCACCAACTCCCTGCAAGGCTTGGAGAGGATCTATCCCAACCTTTTAGCTGTTTTGGTTGTGTATCTTTATGAATTATATCACCTGTGATACTGAGGGGTCTGTTTGCCCTCCAGCATGATATCATAGGCTTTACCATCTAAGTGTTTTGAGGAGAAAGCAGAGCAAATGGAGCAATCCCTTTTAGGTACTAATGCTTCCTGTTAGCATCATGCTTGTGAAATTTGTGCATATCAAGCAAGCACATAGGATCTAATGAATGCAGACTTTGACTAAGCTCTCAGCAGTCTTGAGATCAGCTTCTGAAATGTGAGGACATTCAGCACACAACAATAAATACATTGGTCCATATGGGTCTCGAGGTCATTAAAGTCCAACACAAAGTATATGAAGTCACTGCAAAGATTCTAATAAAACTTTACAGGCTTTGGAACAAGCAAACAGAGCAGGAACAGCAGATTGCTATGATTTTGGACAGCTTTGTGATTTTCCCGTTTGGCAAAGCAAAATGTCAAGAATAGGAATCCAGGGAACAACAAATGTCCAGGCTCCAAACTTTTCACTGTCCTACACAACCACAGTAATTGAGCACATCATGCTCTTCAAAGCACTGATCTCTGTAACACCTCTGCAAGGTACGTACAGCACCCTGTTTTACAGATGCTGAAAAGAGCCACTGGGAAAACTAAGTGATATTTTGAAAACCATACAATGAACAGAGAATCGAATTCAGGTCTCCCAAATCCCAGGCCAGTGTCTAGACCTGATAGACACCATTAACATATATTTTCTGACAAAAAACAAGGTGTTTTCATCCTCAGAACAGGTCTGCAAAAGCTTTAGAAAATTTATTTTTCTCTCAATTTACCAGAAGTTCAATTTGTCAAAAGTTAGACAAACATCTGTATAAAATGTAACCCAGTGAGTGTTCAAACTAGATCACCATGAAATGAACACCATGAAATGGAATTACCATGGGAATTTTTTATTGCATGTGCTTTTCCTACCTTTTTATTTCCACTTTTGTACAGCAAGAATAAACTTTTGCTGGCTGGCTAGATGCAGAGACTGGGTCATGGTGTCTAGAAACAACAAGATTAGGCAAGTAAAATATACCACACCACCTGCTGCTCTTCTAGATGTCCCACATGCAGCACTTTTAGCAAGAATTACTGAGTCAAGAGATACCTAATTAACACTTAGTCCTTGTGCTTTCTGCGTCTGACCCAGGTGCAGCAGTGAATATGCTAGCTGAAGTTTCAGTTTTCTAGCTTACTGTTTTTAATTAAAAAAATGGTTTTCTGTCTAACAACAGTTTTAATGGAAGTGTTTTTGAGCAGTCCCATTGCCAAGTGCTCTCAAGCCCCATGAATTCACCAAGTAAGGGCATTTAGTATCTCTAAGTGCACAATACTTTTGTACTTGACCCTATGGGATCAACATAACATGATACTCAGAGACAGAAAAGTAGTTCCAAGTAGCATAAGACCTAAAAGTGTTGATGCACATTTGCTGGCAGATTTAACTGGAATGGATGAAGCATTTACTGTTGCCAGCTGTTGCTTCTGTCCCTCTACCAAGTAAGGGCATTTAGTATCTCTAAGTGCACAATACTTTTGTACTTGACCCTATGGGATCAACATAACATGATACTCAGAGACAGAAAAGTAGTTCCAAGTAGCATAAGACCTAAAAGTGTTGATGCACATTTGCTGGCAGATTTAACTGGAATGGATGAAGCATTTACTGTTGCCAGCTGTTGCTTCTGTCCCTCTGTTGGACCATCCCAGATTTTTGGTTTCAGCAGAACAAGTATCCCCTCTTGAGTCAGCAGAGTTTACAACCTGAAATCAGCAGGAGCTCACAAGAGAACAACAAGCTATCAGCTCCCTGGCTGGGGTGCAGGAACTCATCACATCCTACCAGCTCATGGCAAGGTAGCATCCCCAGCAGAGGGTGGAGAAGGAAGATAGCTTGGAGCCATTTCTACTTCAGCTGTCTCTGACTGAAGTCTCACCAAGCATGAGTCAACACTCAAATCCGGTTAGTGGGCTGCTAGCATATAGAACTGTTGGTTTATAAAAAGGAATGACCCTATAAAAATAGTTAGGGCTCAAACCTTCAGTGTGCACATCTGCTCTTTGAGACAGACTCTAAGGTCACTTTGAATCACAGAACGAAACACATGGCTAGTGAAATCCAAGAAAAATTACTGTCTTTCCCATTGTGTCTGAACTTTTATCTGCTCATCTGAACATTTTGCAAAAACCAACAGAAACCTATTACAAAGATTGCTGGTGCGTGAAATGATTGAGAAATATTTGCAGTTTGAAAGCAGTTTCACTTCCTGCCTGATACCACAATGCAGCTTTTTAATAAAGTTAACATCACTGTTACTTGTTTTACACCTATGTCCTAATTTCGTCTATTTTAGATTTCTTGAATAGTTATGTTAAAAAAAAAAAACCTCATCTCCTAAACCCAGAAGTTGCTGGGTTTTCATTGTCAGCCATACTGCTGATATTGTAATAATGTTTCTAATAACAATATTTTGTGCTTACATTGTAAAGCGGCTTTCATCCAAATATTTCAATGTGTCCTAACAATTTTAGTTAAGCTACCTAAATAGAAGCATACCATTAAACAGCTGGGCAGCCTGAAAGATTTTGTGACCCTCTTTCCATAAGCATAGAGGCTGAAAAACTAGGTTATGGAGTCATGAGTTAAAATACCCCAGAAACCATTAAACTATACTGTCTGTGCAACACCTATTCACAGTAGTTAAGCTCCAGAGCTGATAGAATACTAATTAAATTAATTTTGCGAATGCTTCTGTGCTGCTATTTGCAAGGTTGTGTTCCAATATGCAGACAAGCTGTTAGATAGTCATAAAATATATTTGTAAGTCCTGAAAGTACTGAATTTCAGCATGAATAACTAGCTAAAGACTGTCCTATGAAATAGCAAACATAACAAAAAGCTATCGTATGTTCCCTACTATTATTTTTGGTTACTTAAAATGTTTCAGCTACCCACTCAAAAAGCCACGTGAGCAGTATCATAATCTTGCAGGCTCTGTCTCTCTCTAGAAACTACTTGCACTGTTACCAGAATAAAAAAAAATTAAAAAAAGCTAAATTTGTTCATTACAGATTTAACCAATATGGTTAAATACAAACCCAAATACCATTCTGACCCACAAAGGAATCACCACAGGGATGGCTGGGCAGTTGTTCTTGCTTTAGTTCATAAGGACACTCAGTGGTTTCTGTGACAGCCTCTTCCAAGGTGGTGTAATTGGCAATGGCAGCATTAAAATCACATGGCCAAACTTTCCTAACATGGTGATAGTACAGACCATGCTCTGCACTGCCTCAAAGATCATGTTTTTTTGCATCTTCTTCTGAAGCCATCTTGGGGCATCTGTTGGCTGTTGGACTTGCTGGACTCTGGGTCAGTTTTTTCAGGATAATGGTCATTCAACTAAGTAACATGGCACTTACGATAAAAGTCTCTTTTTTCATCATTTTCTTCCTAAAGGGAAAGTTAGATGTACATTTAAACTAAGGTGTTTTATTCCTATAGGGCTAAATGAGTTGCAAGACTCACACCAAAACATGATTATGCCTAGTGACAAATGTGGGAAAAATGCAGTAAGATAGGGTGTGAAGGGCAGGAAGCAAAGATGGTGTCTGGGCAAGTCATATGTGCTTCTGTCTTCCATACAAAAAATTCATTGCCCAAGGATAATCCCAGTGTGAGCTGGTGTGAAACCATAGTATATTAGTATATATATATTAGTATAGGTAGACCTGTGTAATTTATATCCTTCCAGTGTTTATGCACTAAGACCTGAAACAACTGGAAAATACACATATTCTAGAGAAAAGCTTTTTCTGATGTGCAAAGGTTTCCTTTTCTGATGTGCACAGGTTTCCCTCCCCCTTGGGGAGTCCTGACAGCTGTCTGAGGTTTTCATAGAATCATAGAATCAATCAGGTTGGAAAAGACCTCAAAGATCATCGAGTTGTTACTAGACCATGGCACTAAGTGCCACATCCAGTCTCATCTTGAAAATCTCCAGGGATGGTGAATCCACCACCTCCCTGGGCAGCCCATTCCAATGCCTGATCACTCTCTCCATAAAAAATCTCTTCTTAATATCCAACCTAAACCTCCCCTGGCAGAGCTTGAGTCTGTGCCCTCTTGTCCTACTGCTGGTTGCCTGGGAGAAGAGACCAACCCTCACCTGACTACACTCTCCTTTCACGCAGTTGCAGAGGGTGGTAAGGTCATCCCTGAGCCTCCTCTTCTCTTCTTTCACTGTTCTCTGTCAGCTCACACATTGCTCACTGCCCATTGCCCACCATACAGCAGGGAAAGGCTGCACTGCCACTGGGAATGCAGGATTTGCAGCACGTGTTTCCAGGTGGGCAGTGTCACTATGCCACCTGTGGAATCTCCAGTGCCTTGAAATTCTGCTTTTACCCTTTTTCCTTTCTTTAAGCATACCATTTCTTTTTTGTTCCCTGATCTTGACCATGCACTCAAACACACAGAGGTCATCAGATCACAGGAAGCAGGGCCAGGCTGGCTAACTCTGTGTGCATGCTGACCTGTGTACACACACACCCGCCTGGCAGGATGACTGTGTTTCAAATTAGAAAACAAGACAACAGTGGATGACCATTCAAGTGGAATATATGAAAGAAAACTTGAAAATCAGAGGACAACTTTTCCCTGTTTTATCAGGAAAAATGGTCAATTTATAAGAAGGGCCAAGGTTTTATAATGATGGAGTTATCACTGCTTGATACCTTTTTTCTGGCAATTCACAGAATTTTCAGTGTCTATGCCAGGACATCTTCTATACCCATGCCCC
>NW_008657630.1:0-9109 GCF_000695815.1 Acanthisitta chloris | reverse complement strand
CCTTCATACCCACCACTCCAGCCTCATACAAGTACATACATACATATAGAGTAAAAACTCTATACAGACCTACATATATGGAACATACAGAACATATGTACCTATGTTCCTTTTCATCCATATGAAGAACATTTAGGCAACACTCTCCACTTCTCTGAACCTCCTATGTTCTTCAAATCTTCTCTGCATTACCCAAGATTTAGGACAAAACCCTATATCTCCTTTTAGAAATAAACATAGGCACAAACTGCAATGTTAAAGAGTGCTGGAATTGCATCTCTCCATACCTACTTTCCAGTAGACCCAAGCACACATCCGTCAGGGTGCTAGCTTGGTTGCTCTTGGCTCCAGAGAAGTCAGGCTGTATTTGTTCATGCTGTTTGGCTAATATATATAAAATAGATTTGCATCCATCACATGAAGAATGGATGTTACTCTGTTGATAGGCACTGTAATAAATAACAGGTTACACAATAAAATGAAACAATCAACCATGTCATAGGAATAACAATTGGTAAACATGCTGTGTCCCATTTTATGGAGCATTTCAGATTTTGTCTGGGTTTTACTCCACTGAAAGCAACATTTGCTTTGTGTTAGGTTACTCTTCTCTTTTATTCTCTTTTTTAAATCAAAGGAGATTTGTTCTATAGTTCCTGAATTTTTATTCTTTTCTTATATATCACTCCACTATTCATACAAATGCACCAAGATCAACCAGTCAAGTGTGACTAAAGCAATCTTGGAAATAACAGGAATACAGTGATATATTCCCCAATCCCCTCCTTCAACACACAAACAAAACGTTGCTAAACAGTACAAGCTGGCCAACATGGAAACCTCCAGCATTGTTCTCTTCTTGATCGTGATTTAAAAGGCAGAAAAACTGGAAAATGTGGGAGAGAAACAAAAGGCATAGACAAGTACAGTTATGAGGACAAAGTGAAATTCTCATGTAGGGCATCATGTCAAATTTCCAAAGTTTTTTCTAGTCTATACCAAACACCTCCTCATTGATTCAACTAACAGAGGAATTAGCAGTTTATTGATCCAGTTAGAATAGCTGCAAGTTGTATGTGAGTATACAGACACAGATTAAACACATTTTGGAAACAAAAAGTAGGTTTTAGTACATCACCCCTCTCAATATGGCTGTAGCAATGCTGTCAATTGTGCTGCAGTTTAATATAGATTTCCTATGGAAATTAATTCCACATGCTGATGACTTACTAGTTAATGCCTACGAGTTACTCATTTATCTGTTTTGCATTTGTCGACTGTCAATGTCATAGAATACCTTCACCTTCTCTTGTTATGAGACAGTGAATAGTAGCTCCTCATGTTTCCTCTATTCAGTAGTTTCCGATAACTGCCTTATGATTCTCAAGGAAATTTTAGTGTATTATATGTCTTTATATACAGGCCTCCTAACTAGGATCATTATACTCTTATTTAGTCTATTTTGTTTCATACAAAGTTTGTGAGGTGATCAAATACCTTTAGTATAATTGGTAAGCTCCTAAATTGTAGAGGACATTGTTAATATTTTACTTATTAATCTGTTTCTTTGCAGATAGAAAGCAGGTGTTAGGCAAAGACAATTAAACATCACTGCTAAAACAAGAGAGGATGAGTTGTGTATTTGCTTTCTTCATATGAGCTCACATATTTCTGTTGGACTGACTAATTGTGTTAAGGTTATAGTTTGGTTTGAGATTCAGTTTTGCAAGGAAAGCATTGTTAACCAAAGCTGTATCCTCTTACTCTGCTTTTTATTCCACTTTTTTCTACTCCAGCAAGACTTCACCTGGGAGATTTGCAGCTCAGAAACAGCCTGAAGTCATTGTCTCACATTAAGGAAGCAGATCTAGGGAGACCAATTTCCCTTCTGTATTATCAGTGCTCTTTGTGTGTGTGATAATTATAAGTCAGGGCCTGATTCTCAGCTTACCACAACAATCATGAAACTATTAATGTCCACTGAGTTGCTCCCAATACAACAGAGATTTCCAATCCCTGCCATCAGTTAAGATAAATATTACTATTTTGTAAATGACCTTGTGTGAATCTTGGTGACCATGTGTTTGAATTCTAACATGCACACTGGACATAAACACCAGTACATTATTTTCAAACAAATGGTGAAAGTGATTTTGTTAAAAGCAATGTTTGGGAAAAAGTCCTTTAGTGAATGAATTTCTGCACTTAACAAAATGCAAGAAAACAGTTGTTTCCTGTAATTGGACAGTTTGGTTAGAGGCAGGTGGTGCAGAGCTGAGAAAACTGGAGCCATGAAGCCAATTTTAATGTCAAGTACATTTCCTTTTCTTCAGGATCCAGAAGCATAACATGCAAATTGCTTCCCAAAACAAAAACCAAACTGGTACTCCATCCATCACAGAACTTTGCAGCTTGGAAAGAGGTGCACACTTGATGTTCGGAATACACAATGTATACAGGTATAAAAAGAACACAGACTTAAGAAAAAAGAAGAGAAAGAAAAAGTCTTTAAGATTCCCTTGAAAAGGTAGGCAATGTGGTGAGGATCTTTTTTACAAACTCCAATTCAAACGACCCACCCTCACAAAATTATTATCAACTTTATCTTTATTATTTTTATTACCAGTACAATGAGGAGCCACAGTAATGGACCATTGTGCTAGGCAGCATACGCAGCAGCATATTTGACAGCAATAGAATGAAATTTCATTCAGATCTTGCTGAAGTTTCAGTAGGTATCAATCTCAATTACTGCACAGGTAAATACAATACCCAGATCTACTCAACCAGCCTCAGACTACTTAATGAAGCCAGACACCATATCTAATCAAGGAGAAACTAAAGTCCTGCCATGGGAAGAGAAAGAGGTTGACCATTTTATATACAGCTGATTTAAAGTATATAGAATACTGAACATTGAATTGAGATAGAATTAATTTTCTTCTTCATAACCCATTTCACACTGATTATTCATAAGAGTATGGTTTAAACAACTGAAGGATGAAAACCCCAGGGACAAATTTGCTGCTGGTGTAGATCAACACATAACTTTGATCAGCCTCTGATGTAAGAAATAAGAAAGGGAACTTCCTTCTCACAGGACAGCAATGCACCAAGAACTGCCAAGGCCACCAACCTCTCTGGAAGCTGACTCTTCACGCGCTGAGTTGGGACATGCTCATCACTCCCATTCTGACATGGTACAGAGGACGTGACCTCATCCCACCCGCTCTGACCAAGAGCCTGCTGCACATCTTGACAGCAGGCGAGAACAGGAAAAAACCCTTCGCTGGGCCCTGCGCGTGGGAGGAGGAAGCCGTCTTGGTTAGCTGTCACCCAGCGCAACTGTGAGCGATTGCACACTCCCACTCCCACCACCTGCATCCTACAAATGAGCTACACCTCTGATCTGGACTGAGACGCCGTGTGAGCACAAATTTACCACCCCAGTGCTGCCGGGAAGGGGAAGGCCCGGGCAAATGGCAGCACTAAACCACTAAACGTGGTGAGTAACACAGTTGCAGAAAGGAGCTGAGCTTCTCAAGTGTGTGGCAAAGCTTGCAAGGGCCACTCCTAGGCTTGTGTACTTTATCACACACAGCTCACAGCTGGGCCTAATTCCCCCACCTAACCACAAGTGTGGGAGTTCTTTTGGGCAAAGTTTCATCCAGAAGCACTGTCTGGTGAGGTACATTAGTGAAAGGCACCCAGATCAGGTCAGAAGCATCAGCAGTGTGATTGCAGGGACAGCTGACACTCATGCAGAATATAAGCAGATGACTTACAACATGTGATGGGGCAAAACAAATCTCCCCAGCTGGTGCTTGCATGAGAGACAACTGACACACATGGATATGTTGGTACTATTACAACAGTAATATTTTCACAAGGAAGATAAGTACTGAACAATATCTTTACTGTAGCAGGCACAAACATAGCTTCAATCAACATCAGCCATGCATGACCACTTCTCCTTCTAGTCTTTCCCTCAACAATGTATTTATTGCAGTCAACACCAGGCATACTTGCAGGGCAAGTGACCTTTTGCATCAGTACTTACACCTTTTAGATGAAGGTAACATGATGTATATTACATCCCCAATATTTTTAAGTTAGGCTTAGTAATAACATAAGAGTAAGGAACAACAGATATTCCAAGTAGTTGCTTAATGCCAGAAAAAAATGCTCTTTGCTAAAGAAAATTACACATTCTGAGAGAAAAAGTGAGGTTATATTAAATCCAGGAGTGCCTATACGTCTCTGACACACTTCAGCAGTCAGCACTAGTTAAGTTGTTAGTTCCAGCCCAAAATATCCTCTGTCTTTTTCTTGATTGTCCAAAAATGGTTCTTACTTTGGCCATTAACTCTTCCAGAGCAGTCCAACCAGGATCCAGCAGGATGACTGTCAAGCCCATCACTGGCTTAGTGGTAACCAGACAAAAGGATTTGATGTAACAGGAAGAGTCATTACCAACAACTTGGGAAACGAAGCATTTTTTAGCATCCCCTAGAGCTCATGCCTTCCTTGGCAAGTCTCTGTGACACCCACTAAGATGAGAGGGAAAGGATCAGTTCTGAACATAACACTCTGGATGTTGGTCTGGAAGACACTACCTAAAACTAAAAACCTGCTCCTCAGCACTGAATAAGCTCGATCATCCTGTACTACATTTATAATATCCAATTGTTCAAGGTCCATAAGTCAAATTTTAAACACATTTATCAATCCATACTGTGGATTTCCTCAGAGGAGTCAAAATAAAACAAATTCTCTTTGGTAGACACAGTATTTCTCAGGCAATCATGCTGAGTATGAATAAGCAAATCATAGAATCATAGCATAGCATTCTATGCTGCTGGTGTTTCCAACATATAACTTTGATCAGTATTTGGTGTAAGAAATAAGAAATTACATTATTTAAGCTCTCTCACTGTATTCCTCTTAAAGTTTTCCAGCCTCCTCCACATTGATATTGTCTCTTTTCATGCTACAGTATTTACCTAAATGTCGCAAAAGCACTGGGATATACTATGCAATTCCTAGTTCAACAAAACTGGAATAAAGTCAACACAGATTTTAAAGATTTTTAGGCATTTAGCTCCCCTGGCATTAGGAACAAGACATCTCACAAAATCTGGTTGTTAGCCTGGGACTGGAACAGAACTGTATTTCTATATACAGTTGGAGTCTGGTGGTCATGTTTGAAAGGGGTCTTTATCACTGAAGCAGAGAGAGAAAGCAGGCACAAATCAGCTGGACATAAGGTCAACAGCTTTGCAAGAGGGGAGGAACTCCTGCCCTTATTCTGCTAAATCTCTAGCAATTTCCAGTCTAACCAGGTCTTGTCCGGGAGCAACTGCTACTGAGAAATGCAGTCTCCTCCCTAACCTATAACCTTCTAGTTCAGGCAAAAGACAAATTTTTCATCCCATCCTCTTGCAACAAATATTCTACAATACACATACTATTAACAACAAAAAGATGTTATGAAAACAAGGCCCCCAAAGCCACACTTCTTGTCCCAGGAGGAGAGGCTGAGAGAGCTAAGAGCCCGTGGCCGTTGTTACTGAAGGTGCTCAGATACTCCAGCAATGAGTGTGATGCAGAAACACACGTAAAATAGAAACCACCCAGCTGACAAGACTCTGATGTACTTTGATTCTCTCTAGGTCATCACTGACATTACACACTTGCCAGTCTTCCAGCACTTCTCAGTTCTTTCATGTTGTCCCAATTGCCTCAGAATTCAGAGAAGCTGGTTACCTAGACATGGGTTATAGCGACCTTGAGAAATTGAGTTTTCAGGCATTTCGATTTCATGATCACCTGTGCAGGTCTGATCCTGATCTTCTCTAGTAATTCTCTTTTCTCTCTTGGGAAATTTCTGCCATCTGTCCCCTTATTCCTTCCTGAAAATGGAGGAAAAAATATAGCTTTTAGCAACACGCTCAGTAAATGCTTTCACTTTCTCTCACAGGCCCCATCATCCCTTTCAGTAGCCTGTTATCCCAAATGCACCGCAAGCAAATATATTTGTCTTTTAAAGTGAGCAAAGGTTTCAATCACCAGATTCATTCTTGCCCGCTGCATACATTTATTTCAAACACTTACGCACGTTTCCTTTCATTCTCCATCTGTCTTTTTTTATTTCCATTCATTCTTTCTGTGGTGGATTGCCATCTAACGTAGAGCACTATAATGGAAGTCAGGTCTTCTAATTCAGCTGCTTATCCCTCAAACTCGTAGTGTGACCCTGGGTGTGTCATTAAGCCTTAATAAGCCTCATTTCCTACCTTTAAAAGGATGTTGCCTGTTTGAACCATTATATTAAACTTGTTTAATTTAATCAGAGTAGTAATACTTTATAAATGCTAAGTACTATTTCTATTTCATGCCAGTCTTGCCACCCACATTAATAAACTCCTTTGTGTTTACTTCTAGGCTGATATATATGTCAGAATCTACTCTTGAGCTCTGGGTCTGCAGTGAACAGATAAATTTTACTTTGGAGATCTGTCTTGCTCCTGAACCATTTTCCCTCCTGCACAACTTCCCTTCAAAAAATCATTCCTCATAAAACCACACAGAGAAAGCCTGGTAAAGAGAAATTGAATTTTTAAGCTGAACAACAGACAATGTAGATAGTTGCGTCCCTTATTCTGCTAATTGTTCTCTTTTTTTAGAGGTTTTGGTAAGAGTACCTGAATGTATGCATTCACACAAAGTATTTTCAACACAATGAAATCACACCAAAATGAGGAGGGAGACCCTAGTATAGATATCTGAGTGAAGGATCGCATCTGTTTATGTGCAGCTCAGAGAGGTGCAGAAAGCACATAACACTCAAATAATGGCAATAAATTGAAAATTCATTAAATGCATTTTGCTTTGGTTTGTTTGGGGTTTTGTTTGAGGAGGTTTTTTTAACTTCAGTATGATATTATTCAAAACAGTTGACAGAGAGAGGCTAATCTTGTTTTAGTCTTGAACGGTCTCATCAACATTCAGCTCCACAAATTCCAGTTTCTTTAGCTAAGCAAAAATATCTTTCCTACTCAGTGCAACTCAACAAAACCCCATTTGGTTACTGACATGAGGACCTTTGCAGTCAAAGTCCAGGTGGCTTTTGTGCTTCAGGCAATAATTTGCTAACACCTTTTATGTACTGAGCCTCAGCTACATGCTCAAAACTCCTCCAAACATCATCTGCCCGTTAGAATATTCAAGAAATATGAAATCAAACCCATGGACATCAGAGCATATGTTATACAATTTATTGGGACAGAAACTTCTTAATCATAATTTGTCCATGCTTATAGAAGGTTATATTACCTCTTCACCTCTGGTTGCTCTAGCAGAGAGAATTGCCTATCAGTTGCTTTCTACTACAATGTCAGATAGTGTCTGCTCTGGGCACCTTCAGTAACGCACATCAGTGGGAAACAGTTTATAAGTGGAAGAGTGTGAGGATTTTCACTATTCCTTTGAAGTATGAAGGCTTGATCAGTGGCTTAATCCTAGCCATTGAGAGGACTGGAGCAGAGTTGAATGCCTATTTCATGTCTGATATTTCTCTCCTCTGACCAGATAAAAAGGAATAGGGAGAAAACACAGTCATGATGCTTTGCCTTACTAAACCTGTCAGACAAAATGACCCACAGCAGGAGCAATCCGGGAAACTTTAAAGCTCTGCAAACCAAAATTTTTTCTTTAAGATGCACCTCACCCCTGGTGCATTTCTAGTGATATTTTTAGTGATTCCTGGCTGGGCTGTTATAAAGCTCATAGTTTGCATATATTCCTCCACAAGGATGCAGCTGCTTTTGTGCCTCAGCCCCTTAGACATTTCCCCTCACCCAACATTAATTCCTTTTTTTCTGGGATTTTGTTTCCTAAAAGTCTTCTTCTCCCTCCAGCATCAAAGTTATCTGCTCTTCAGGTCACCTGGTGTCTCAAGTGCAATCCACTAGTTTCTCCATGTGTGATTGTCTAAACCTCCTGTAGAGATCTTTGCCCACTAACCACTGTTAAAGAACAGGTAAGGGCTGCAGGAAATGCTGACACCTCAGCAACTACTTTGGTTGTTCTCAAAGACTAAATGACTACCATTTTTCATTCACCACCCAAAGACAATCATATACGTTTACCAGCCAACAGAGTACTGCTACTCACATACAAGTGTTAATTTTACACAGATTGTTAAATCTATTCAAGATGAAGACCATTTCCTTGTTTTCTTCTGCAAGGCTTTCTTTGACTTCAGGCCTAATTTTTCCTTCATTGCTACAGGAGGGTATTTCCCCCCGTGCTCTGTTTCACAGTGATAGCACTTCCCAAGAGACTAAGGATTCATTTGGCAGCATCAGGCTCTTCCACTCCATCTTTCCCACTGGTTCCCCACCCTTAGAGCTCAGTTGTCAGCCAATGACCTGTTGAGACTTTCACCCTACAGGCTGCTCCATCTCCAGTCCACTTAGCTGACTCTGTTCCTCATATCTCTACCTGAGAAGTGCTGAGTAGCACAACTTGCTCAAACCTCTCACCTCTGCACTCATACAGCTTTGGAGACCTGGTCTGGAGGCATGTACCACTGCAGTGCAATACCCACTCCCTTCAGATTCACACCTTGCAGACCTCCTCAGAAAAAAGGGAAAGTGCTTGTCTCCCCCACAGACCCTACAGGCTCAGCTGAACCTCTGGTAAAGGAAAACATTTAGAATATATATTACTGCCATAAATTGTAGATAGTTAACAAAAAAAAAGAAAAAAGAACACTGTGGAGATATCTGAAATCTAAACTCAGACAGGCAGAAATCTAAAATAAACTACAGCTGGTGTTTCAGCTTTGATTCTGCTGCCACCAAAGGCAAATGGCACAATTCCCATTGATTCCAATTAAATCATAGACTAGGTCGTCTACTTACTCATCTTTCATTTTTTGAAGTCTCTATTTGCTTTTCAGTAGTAAGTTTCTCTGCACCGGTGTGGCTCTCAGGACCATAAAAAAACTTCCGAGAAATCCATAGCGGTGCAAATCTTGGTACTATTTTTTAATAAGAGAGTAGGTAAAATTTTTAATTAATAATATAAATAAATCAAATAAATA
>NW_008657629.1:134043-137618 GCF_000695815.1 Acanthisitta chloris | reverse complement strand
TATATAATTAAATGTTTATTTTTTTATGCAGATTTTGTCTTCACAGCACAGTCTGAAGGAATACAGCTATCACCAGTGTCCCTTTTTTCAGTTCAGTTTTCCATCACTGATTACATCTTCTTTAAATCATGAAATTAAAGAACTTGAATCTTTTTTTTTATTCCCAGCTTGGAAAAGATATTTTGATTTTTTCAAAACCTGGAAGACATTAAAAAAAATACTGGACAAGAACCACTTTCTGATGTTGCAGAGGTTATTTTTATCTATGAATAGTTTTAGTTCATATTTTGACGCTGGAAACTTCAGACCACTAGATGTCAGCGCACTGTAAAAAAACGGATTAGGATTTATCTTGAGAAACCTCTTCATTAGTTTAGGCTATACAGAACGCCTGTTCTAGAATAAACTGAATGAAACGACCAGAATTAATTGACATGTTTTGCTTATAATTCAGATAACTACTTAAGCATGAGTTTAAACATGTCTTTCTTCAGAAGAATTAGGGAAATGCTTTAATGTTCTGCTGAGCTGGACTTGTAGCTTATAACTCCTGGTTTAAAATAAAACCAAAATAAAACAAAAACAAAGCAAAATAACAACCCCTAAAACCAAACTCCAAAATCCTCTAAACCCAAACCCCAGCCAACCAAAAAAACTCCCCAACAAAAAAGACATAATATCCAAAGGTGATTTTAGTACTACTGCTGGGATATGGACATTTTCACCCCCCCCTTACAGAATATTGGTCTCTGGATCTATCTTTTGGTTTGGGTTTTTTTTGTGTATGTGTCGGATGCTTAGAAAAACGATATCCAGTCTCATCATGCTTCAAATAATAAACTGTCCTCCATTTGTTTGTTTATTTCCACAAAGTCTCGATTTTTCTGTCATGTGGACTGATCTCATATACTTTCTGAGCCGGTTCAGGTAATCCCAGAGTGTCTCAGCAGACTTCAGTTATTACATACTCATCATCACGCTTTGTCTAAAGTCCAGAATACTAATCTCTCAATAAAGACCATTAAAGACCAGATTACTTAGAGTAATATCTCCTAGGTTTTGTGGATAACCTGCTTTTCATCTGCTTCCCCCCCAGTACTCCCAAGTGTAAGGTATTCTTCATGATTGCTCCTGCATGGTGAATGTTGACTGTCTGCCAAGCTTGTACCCAAACCAGGGGCTCTGTGGATCACAGAGGAATATGTGTAGCATTTGCATAATGCTTCCAGTGCTGCAGTGTGCTGCCCAACTTCTGCCTAACCCTTGTAGGCACTTAAGTCCTATGTGTTCTGGTTGGCATTTCTTGTAGTGCTGCATTTTCCACACAGCTAAGCAGCAGCTCAAGGGCCTTACTTAAACCAAAGCTCCAAAGTGTGATTTGGGGGAACCTACCCTTTGCCTCTAGTGGGCTTTAGATTAAACCCTACAACAACCACAAACTCATCAGTTCTTTTCCTGTTTTGTTTGCATGTACATCACTGTATTGCCAACATAAGAAGCTGCTAATTGGTTTACATACAAGACAGATTGTTGATGCTGACACATTACATCAAACATCCTGTGCATTCTCTTCAGTCCTGAAATTCCCACTTGGCAGCATAAAATTCTACTCTTATATCGTGGAAAAAACATCTGAAGTCTTTTTCCGTTGCACTTTGCAGTATTGCATTGGTGATGAAGACATATTTGGGATTCCTACAATTTAGTGGTGGGGAGCATGAAAGAGTGATACTTTTGTGTTCTAAATGAAAATTTGGGTTTCATCGTGTTCCTTTCATCTTCCCAGCCCTACTTGCTTTTCATTCTCTCCCCCTTCCTTCCATTTGTTGCAGTTCCAATAGGGTGGGTGGGTATTTTTGTTGGTGTCTGATGTGAACTTGTTGGTAATGAGGTATGATGGGTTTAGGTCTTGGTCTTGATGAGATTCCAGTTGAAGTCAATAACCTTAAAAAGAACAGTGTTTTTTATAAAAAAAATCATGGTGGCTCCTTAAAAAACCCCAGAGTAAATATTTATGCCAGTGAAGGGATCTAAAGTTTATTTTTGTGAGCCTAGTTTTTTTTATTATCTTGTAAAATTATGTATACATAACAGAGGAAATGTGATATTCATGTTTTTTTCTTTGCTTGTGATTACATGAATCTTTGTGTGTGTTTTATCTTCACTCATACTTTTCTGATTTCATAGTTTAGTGGTCTGTTTTTCTTGTGTTCCATGAAGTGTGGTAGTGTAGCCTGTAACTAAGTTTTAAGTCACTTGCTAGTTGGAAGTGTAATGCAGATTAAGGAAATACAAGCTGTTTGCTTTTATTTTGAGAAACAGCACTATTTGCTAACTTTTTCTTGACTTTATTTCAAAGCTTGGGAAGGATGAATGGGGGAGCTGTGTCTTCAGTCCTGGGAAGCCTTTAGCTGACTGCTACTCCTTTCTTTACTTGCTCAAAATCTTACATCTTGCATTATTCTCTCTGAAATTTACCACCTACCTGATCCCCCGTTCCCCTAAAGTAACAAGATCAGAAAAAGAAAAAAGTGCAAATTCTGAAGCCCTTTCTCAGAACAGAAACCTGATCCTATTGCAATGACCGTGGCTAAAAAAAAATTAATCAGATCAATCTAATGACTTCATTCCTCCATTAGACGTCACATCGCCTCTAGGAGTTTGGCTTAGTCAAAGGAATATAATTAGGAAATCTTAAGAGATAGGCTCCCACAGAGACAATCTGATCTTTAGGAAGAATCTCTTTGGAAATCTGGCTGAGGAATGAATGTGTGGGTGGCCAAGTATATTTGTACATAGTGAAAATGTGTGCTGTCTGTGCAAGTGCACCATTTTATGCCTTCATTTGTCAGTTTTTCTGCCTTTTACAGCACATCAAGGAAATTAATTGAAATTTCTCTCCTTTAAAACCAACAGGGGTAATTGCTAAGGAAAAAAATGAAAAAAACCAAAGCCATTTTGGTCAGAGAGGAGTCAGGGCAAGAGGAAAAGAAAGACATTATAGCTGCAGATAGTTCCTCTCTTGGATTAGAAAAAGTGAATAATTTCTGACCCGTACTCTTTAGTCCATGGGAGAATATTAGGGAGGAATACTGGACAATCAGACAATGAGCTTGATGTGCACATTTGAAATTTATGTATGTGTATATTATTATATTCCTTGCAAGCAACTGTTGCTGAGTGTATGTAAACAGAACATGGTGAAGTAATGGGATTTTAATTGTTTTCACAGGTCTGAAATCTTGTCATGGCTTCCTGCTTCAGTACTTTTCGTGGGCATTATTTATGCTGGCTCTAGGGCACTGTCTAGATTGGTAAGAAATGCACCAGTAGAAGTCAGTTCTTTATTGCCTCTACTGTATAAACAAAGAGCATTCCCTTCATACATGGTGTTTAATGCTGTTCCTGGGTTGAGGGGAAAGGAGGGAGGGGGGGTTTAAATAATACATACATTGTTAATGGTGCTAAAGCAGCAGCCCAATCCTACAAAGTGTAGAGCAGTATCAAAAAGCTTCTCTGTGACAGTCCAAAGCACTCAGCATCTCTCTGGAGTGCTCAGTGTTTTGCAGAACACA
>NW_008657629.1:87585-134028 GCF_000695815.1 Acanthisitta chloris | reverse complement strand
AAGAGCTGAAGAAGTCACTAGCTGAACTTTTGTGGGAAAACCTTCCAGAAAACTGATGAAGACTATTTCAGTCAGAACATTTTGTTTCTTTACAGGATTTGAAAAAATAAATTGGAAGTTGGAAAGAGATTATGGGACAGGTTAGATTAATCAGTTTTATGAGCCGTTTGCATCACAACAACCTACCAAATGTTTACAGGATGTTAAATCTGCTTTCATTCAAGTTGAATGCTTTTTACTTGAATGATACAGTCTTTCTGAAGAATAAAAAAAAAATAAGTTGGTGAAATTAGTTTTTTTTAAAACAGCAATGTTTTACTGCTGTTACGCAGTCTACAAGCTCAGATTCTGCTCTAGTTCCCTTCTGGATTCTGTCAATGTGTCTTAGTGTAACTCCAGAGCCAGCTCGCTCCTGCCAGCTCCTGAGCCTCAAGGAGGATCAAAAGGGATTTTTTTCCAAGATACTGCTTGTAGTGATCCCTTGAATATCCCAGTGGAGAGGTAGAGCAGAAAAGGACAGGAGATCTCTGTCCTCATAAACAAGGTTGGGGACCTCATCTGGGACCCAAGAGGTCTTCAGGAAGCACAGGCTCTGTCTCAGTGTTTGCCTTTACCTTCCCTTGGTTCCTTGTCAAAGGAAGTTCCTTTGGGCTTCTCTGGTGTAAAATGAGCACAGATCCCTAAGGAGAGTCATGCCTGGAAACAGCAATAAAGCCTTAGCAGCAGCATCTTTTCAACTTACTCACCTGGGTGGTGGTGAAGTTATAAATCACATCCTTTCTGCTACTTCTTCTTGGTTCCTGGGCATCCCAAAAGTTACGCCGTTTCCCTCCTGTCCCTGCTCTGGTCATTCATCAGTGAACTGCAGTGGAGTGGTAGAGGGGCTGTGAATGGTTTTGATTTGTATCCCAAATCTTTCTTAAGGAGCATCTCCCATTTTGGAATGGCTTTTTGTTGTGCATGAATGGGGATTTAGAGGCTTAATTCTGTGGCTATTTTACAAGACAAAAGGACAAGTAGTCTTAGGCCATAGTTTTCATGTATTGCCTGATACTGAGGCTAAATTCAATCCTGCATGGAAGCTTTACTTACAATAATTTCATGTACAACAATATTATGACACAGTGAAAAGGAAAGTGAACTCTCCCAAACCCATACTTGAATTGGCTCACCTCAACAGCATATTTTAAGTAAGTGGGTTTATCCCTAATCAGAAATTATGTACACTTTTTTTTTATCAAATCCAAGGAGACCCACTTTCAAACACTCCTGTGTACTGGCAGGGCTACAATCTTTATCTCTGTCTGTGCCTCTCCATAGAGGTGCTGGCAGGCTCCCCTGCCCAAGGGTTCAGGGCTGGAACTGGAGGAGGACTGCTTAGCTCTGGACTGTGATGCATTAAGAAAAGTATGCAGAGCTGTGAGGGGAGGTTTGTACAGAATCTATTCACCCTGCATGCCCAACCAGTAAACCTTTCTTTTCATAAGCATTAAGGCTACTCACAAATTTTAAGAAATACTCACATGAAAGGCAATAGACATATGGAGAAGGTTAACTGGGCTAGGCAAACTGGAGCCATTGTTGGCTCCAAAACACATTTGGAAGAGCCAAAAGCAGAGGGGAGGAAAGAAAAACCCAACAAATTGGCTTCACAAAAGGAAGAATGTAAATTCTGCTGTCAACTTTCCTTGTTTATGGTTATTTCTTGTATTTCCTATTATTATGTCAGGCTCAGGGTGCTTATGTTAGATACTTCTGGGTTTATGTTCTCAGTTGTCCAGCAACAGGGTTGGGAATTAGTTTTCAGTACTGGTGAAGCTGAGTCAAACAACTTTATGCCAGCTGTGTTAGTGTGATTTTCATTCCTTGCTAGTTTAGAGATGTTAAAAGTTATCTTGGTGTAACTGTTGAGTTTGTGGATCCACCCCAGCTGTCATTAGGACTTAAAATGTTTAATTAGTGATGTTTATCTGGCTTTATGGGGAAGAAAAGAAAAATTCAGAAAATACAGATTCCTGAATGCAAAATCAGATTTAAGAGATATTAGCTGCTTATATCACCTGATACTTAAAAGCATGGGCATCAGCAAGAAAGTAACTCATTCTCTACTCATGTGATTTAAATACTATGCACAAGTGGGGAAATACTGCTTCCTAAACTGGCTTAGTCTTTAGATTATCTTAATTGGAGCAGAGAATAGCTTCTCTTTCAACTGTCTGAGAGACCACGAATCTGATTTGGAGGAAGTATTATGAACCACTAATTCTGGTTGGGTTTGCCTGAGGCAATGGGTGTTTGATTCATTTTTGTTATCATTGGGGTTTGTTTCTTAATGATTTCATGTTTGGATAGTGTCCAGATACCTCATTGGGTATAGTTTCAACATCACTTGTGTATGAACTACTGCATTTCTACCCTAATTTTGGGCAGCTCTTCCTAGCAGTAACTGAAAGCAATCACCTAAAATCATCTTGCCCACAATTCTGTTGCTAGGAGTCACACTGTATTCTTAGCACCAGTAGATGGAGATAGGAAAACTAATGAGAACTGTTTGCTGCAGATGCTGGATCAGAGAGGCTAAGCTAGATGCAGAAACCTGGAGCAAATCTTGCTGAGGTAGCTGTGTACAAACATACCAACTGAGCACTCAGAAGCGGGAGAAGCAGCAAGCAGGGACTGCAGCCTGTGCCATGTGATACTGATTACAATGGGTCTAAGTCCCTTTTAGGAGGTGTGGCATGGGTTTACAGCTTAAAAAACAAAACCCCAAACCACAAACATGTGGGACAGTCTCTTAAGAGGAGTGCCCCTTCCTATGTGTGTGACCACTGTGTGTTGATTTGGGCATTTTTGTTCTCCCCAATGGCAGCCAATCCCAGTGTTCCTCACAGTACACAACGCGGCAGAAGTTATAACCTGTGGGTTCCAGAAGTTTGTGCAGAAAGAGGTAATTGATCTATTAATCAATACATTCAAGGTAACTACTGTGATATAACTGCCCTAGAACAAGGCACCTAATTTCTTTGAATGATTACAGATAGATCACATCTCCAAATGAAATGTAGGAGGAATAGTGCATTTTTGGATTTGTTTTGAATGCTTGAGAATCTGCCCCAAGACATATGAAAGTCAGGAGAATAATTCCTGCACCCTTTAGTAAGAGCTTTGGAAGGTATTTTCCTTTCATTACATCTGTTGTCTACATGGAAGACAAATAAATGACCCATGTTGCCTACTCCTAACAAACTGAAGAGGTCACTAAGGTTATGCTTAAGGGACATAGCTTTGTGCACCAATCCCTGCAAGATTGCCCTCTGAATAGTGTCCCTGGTAAAGTTTTTCATATTTTCTATCTCATATGCTTATGACTCCTCTATTTAAAAACAAAAGCACTACAGACAAGGATAATGCAAACACAGGCCTTGGTGGGAAGCTTCTCAGAACTTGTTTTGTACCAAAGAATCGGGAAACTTCCATGACTTGAGATGAAGACTGATTTGACTGGAGTAGTACCTAATTAACGAAGAAAACTCAATACTTGAATACATACAGTACACAGTTTTGGTATAGTTCAAGTGAAGTTTGAGGAATAGGTATAAATTGCATGTCTCGTTTTAGGTTTACTTGTTGGTAATTAATCTGAAAATATAAATCAAATTGAAGTAGGCTAATCTGTATTCCTGCTTCTTCTTTTTCAAATTAAATTTGCTAAGCAGTGCTCAAACATAATGGGCTGTTGAACATTGCTCATTGAAGTTTTAATGTGTTTGGTGCAGTAAGATCAGCTGTCATCGCTTGCCTGTTTTTGGAAGGAAAAAGCAGTATTTCACCATTTTTATCATTGTTTAAGTTTAATGTTTTAATCATACTTTTTTTGTTCCTTTTTTTGCAGCAAACCTCTCATCTGAAAGTCTGTGGGTAAGCTTTTAAATCTACTTGGATTCCGATTCAGACTTGTTTTGGCTCCAGCTTCTGTATTTGCTTCAGATAATGGCACACCAAACCAATGAAGAATGTAAGGCACATTACTGTGGGCAGAGAGCCTAAATTGCAACACAGGAGTAATTAAATATTTTGACTTTTTTTCAAACAATTTCTTGAAAAGATATGTTTTTTTCTTCTTGCAAAAATAGAAAAAGTGAAAAGACCAATCTTTCTGAATAAAAAAGCAGTGCTTGTATCAATGTTTTTGGAATGCAGATGGAAACCAGGTTTGAAGTTCCAGTGGATAATCATAAACAGTAAGAGAAAGTGGATTAATATGTTAGAAAATAGCTAAAACCCTTCCTAAGAAATAAAAGGTAAACAATATAATTTTCTGTTAGAATCATTCATATTGAGGTGGGAGTCAGTACCTTCTTCTCTGAGGTGAAAGGACGAGAGAAAATGGCCATAAGTTGCACCGGGGCAGGTTCAGATTAGGTACTAGAAAAATAACCCCACGAAAAGCACAGTTAGGCATTGGAATAAGTTGCCAACGGAGGTGGTGGAGTCACTGTCTCTGGAACTGTTCAAGAGTCATCTGGATGTGGCACTTGGGGATGTGGTTTAGGGCTGATTATGGTGGTGCTAGGTTGATATTTCAATGAGATGATCTTGAAGGTCTCTTCCAACTTCAATGATACAGTGATTCTGTGATATTAAGCTACACAGTATACCAGCCCTTGCTGGCCTTGGTTGTTTAGGCTTCAAAAATGAGAGAAAGGGACAAACAGAAGACAACCAATCATGTGTTATAAGTTTCATTCAATGCCCCCACATCCTTTTGAAGAATGTATGTTTGCTGTCCTCCACATCCTGCAATCTTTTAGCTGTACTTAGGAGCGGATAATGTTGGGTTATTATTTAGTATACTTAAAGGCATTATCTTCCTAGATTCTTCCTGTTGTTTCTATTATCTGATTTACTGTGGCCTTGTCTTCACCACTGGATTATTGTCAAGGATATCTTTTCTAAATAATCTTTATTCTGTCTTTTCCCATGCCCTAGTGAACAGAAAAATAAGCTACAAAACCAAGTGTATGTTAGTATTAATAGCGAGAGTCCACAGAAATTCCATATCAGTGTATTCAGTGTAGCTTGAAGAAATACTGACTCAGCCACAGGTTAAGGATTTGTTTAGCCTAAGTCAGTGGACTAGGAAAGGACTTGTGCTGTCCTTAAGCCATTTCTAGTGTAATACCACTCACTTCCACTTTGCTGTCTGCCCTGGAGTTACACCATCACTTTTACTGGAGTCAGCTCTGCAATTCACCTTAATGAAAGAATTCTTTGGTAGCCATTCACAGTCAGAAATTGTTTGATTTTGGCTTTCAGAAGAAGCTTAGGGAAGCCAGATGGCAAGTGATGAATAATATTCTGTATCAGAAAAATGTGTTTTCACCACTGCTGAGATGTTTTGTGCTGCTTCTCTTCTCATACAACTTTGCTGTGTAAGAGTTATGGAGAATCCATGATGTAAAACTTAGTTTTGGTGGCAGAAATTGCTTTTTAAATATGGAGTAAAAAATGAAATGTCAGTGTAAAATTGAGTGTAATTGCCTCTACTTTGCTGAGAGTACAAATCCATGTTGCAAGCTTTTCGTCTTTTTTTTTTCCTGTTCTCCACAGTGTACTGTTCCTCGTGGCAGCAGCAGTGTGCCTTCCTTTCTGCGACACACAGGTGAGCTCTGCTTTGTAAAGCAGCTCTAGTTAGACCTTGATGTTTGACATCTTAGCATATGTAAGCTAGAGTGGGATTCCTGCAAAGGAATTGTAAATGTTTCCTATTGCTGTGTCAAAGTCTTGTTGGGTTTACTGTGTTTGCATCATAGTAAAACCTCTGAGCAGTGTGGATATACAGTTCTTTGTTGAGGATGGTGGCTGGGGAAACTATGGTTTTACTTCTTATAAGGCTTACAGCAAATCACTTAGGTTTGAATTAATTGCATGTACTTTCAGGAGGTTCCTGAATTAGCTTTGTATTCACTCTACACACTTTCTGTAGCTACTGGCGAAAGATAGGAGGCACTTGCAGAGTGCTCCATCCAGCAAAGATCTATTCATTGGAGGTTCTCTTTTGGAGACTTAGGAAGGTGATTCCTTGCTTTAGATCCTTCAGTTAATATCTGAAGTCAGATGAATCTGGAACTTGTCTGGATGCGTTTGATCAAATGTGGCCATCAGAAGTGTTGTGCCTGCACTAGCTCTCTTCATAGTCCGTGGTGCCGAGCAGGAACTTGTGGTATATCATTCATCTCCCCTGAAATTAGATATCTATAATATGCCAGGTGAATTCATCTCAAAGCTGTTTGGTTTACCCCATTTTGAAGAGGGCCTGCTTTGCTCAGAGACACATGTCTATTTGAAACGCTCTTTCGGATACTCTGTGGTTAATTGAAGCCTTGGGGAAAGAGACAGCTTAGCTGCTGCAGAGGCTGACAGGGGGAAGGAGACAAGACAAAAACCTTAGTGATGATCCTCTGCTCCTCCTGCCCCTCCCTGATGGGCAATACAAGACTAAACAGACTGGGGTCTGTGGTTTTAAATGGTGTACATACCTGAAGGAAATAGAACTGTCCTCGCTGAGAGGAACTGAGAGCCTGGGTAAGTGGCATGTGTCAGGTCACTAAGTGGGACAGGAAGAACTTCAGTCTTCCTAGGCTGCTTTAGCCATCTCTTTTTTTGTGGCATAGCTCTCACTCACTGTAGCTGCTTTGTGAAGCTAACTGCAGGGAAATGGTGATACGTATGTTTATATGAACGTGCTTGTATTTATGCAAATGTTCTTTATTGCAGTTTGATCCAAATGGTTATTTATGGGCTCTAATTCACTTGATCTGTGTTGGTAAGTCATTTCTTTTAGAGAAAGAATTAGAGTAAATGTGTTGGAGAAATCAGCTTTGTTGTGTTACTGATATTTGAGATTCTGTGCATAAGAAAGGCTCAGAAAAAATGAAGATCAATAAATGTAAGAAAGTGTGTTCCTTTTATATCTTTAATGTTGAAAACAACAACAGAATAAACTAGATATTGCAATCTGTTAACAGTGTATGAGAAAATGCACATACAATTTTAATCAGCATTAAGCATTTCTGGTTGTTTTTGTTGGTTGCCTACTGAGAGACACTTCTTTCTGAGGGGAGAAGAAACATGAAAAAAACAAGCAATAACTTGTAGCTGGAGCTTTATTGCACACGCATATTTTATTTAAAACCTGGCAAAAATATTCTAAAATATAATAGAATATGCTCCCAAAGGAAGGATGTTGAAACGTTGGGGGGTTTTAGGCAATAATATGCATTTTTTTGAAAATGTTAACAATGAGTTGCATAACCTGTCAGGTTTTCTTTTATCTTTTGTTTTGAGACTATACGCTGATTTGGATAAATATAATTCTTCCCTGAAAAGCTAGAAACAGTCAGATCCAGGAAATCTGAAGAAAGCAAGAGTAGTAATTTTTAACTAGGAGGTTTGTGTCTTTAGGAGCATTTGAATGTATAATAAGGGACTTGTATTAGGTTCTTATCTGTCCTATAGACTGAGTTATTAATTCATATGTTAAGTCTTGTCTACAGGTTAGGGATGATCCCTTCTTTATTTCTTGTATTCATCTTCAGGGCAGAGGTAATGTGTTTATATGTATTCATGTCTAGGGAGGTCTAGAGGTCTCATTCTAAAATGTTGTTAACATACAAATAAGAATTTTTTTTCCTTTAGGAAATACTATATGGTAAACATTTGCTCATTTAGATAAAAGAAAAAGCTATGGATTTTTCACTTCAAATACTTGTTTCCTGTAATAAGTGATGTTATTGCTTTCTCAAAGCCAAGGGGTCTCATTTGTAAAGCCGTGCTTGGTCACAGAGGTGGAAAACTGCTTGGAGAGTCTTCAGAATGTTTCTTCTGTGTGTTTGAAATGTGCAGGAAGTGCCAACATAATGTTTATGCTCAAATTACAGCTCCTTTCCATTTCTCTTGGTTTTGAGAGTTGTTGATATGGCTGTTGGGTTTTTTTTGTGTGTATAATTAGATTTCCTATCAACTGAAATAAGGATGCTACAAGGAAGGACAAACAGATGAATTAACTTACTGCACAGACAGAGCACTAGAGAAAGGACATGTTCTACCCTTCGATTTGTCTAATGGAGGCAGAATTGAGGACATCTATTTCATAGTGTTCTACTGGATTTACTTTCCATGTTCTGTTTTCTCTGTGAATCAAAAAAAATAATACCCCAAAGCCTTGAAGAAAGGCTATGAAAAACGTAGAGTCTGAAGCTGTGTTGTTTCTTCCTTGAGTTCTTAAAGGTTCACCCAGAATAGCAATGGGAGTTAACCAAGAGGTCAGTGTAAAGAACCTGGAGACCTTAGAGCTGAGTGAACTCTAAATAGGAAAGACTGCTCAGAGCCAACAGCTCTACACAGGGGTCTATATAGATGGACATATCACAGAATTTACCCCCAAAGTGGGGTGGTCTGACGAACCCATTCTGTGTCACTCACCTGTATGTATTTACACAGAAAAACACACACACTCTCCTTTAGTGGTTGCTGTGAGCTAGAAGTTGTCTCTTCCTCAGAAAGACTAGCAGAACCACAAGGCATGACTGTACTCTGATATGATAACACTTTGAAAACCACTAATTTGAAGTGATAAGTTCATTTTACTCATGGTTTAGGCATCCTTTGTGCAGTGTTGCTAAACTGTAATTCAGAGGGGTTCCCTGTCTGGGAGTACCATGGCCAAACAAGCTATTGTTTGTCAGAATGATTGCATGCTATGGCAATTACACATGTCATTTCAATTACAGGGGCTTACAAAGTATTTCACAAGTTGTGGAAACCTGGCTCCTTAAGGTAGTGTGTTTTCATATTCTTTTAAAAAGACAGAGATTGCTATCAAAGATGGTTAGAGATACATCTCTGTATCAGTCAGGTTAACTGTAGGGATCTCTGCATTATCAGTGTGAGCTGGGCCACTCTTGATGAATCATTAATGACTTCTCTTGCAAGGGGAGCCTTGTTTACTGTTGGTAACAATAGCATGTGGTTATTGATAGTTATACTGCTAACTGGAGCACTGAATTAGTCTTAAATAGTGTATTATCCAAGGGTGATGATTCAGTCCTGGAAAAAGAACCTCTAATTACTGGCACAGGTGTTAAAAGGAAATGTTTTGTGTTCACCTGGAGAGCTGCGTGGCTTGAGTCTGTCAGTATCTCCCTTTGCAACACAATCTCAAAAGTGCTCAGTGGCTGGTGAATTATCACAGGGCTGGAGTGACTGCGTACCTTAAACACCTTGAAGCCTTGCAGTAAGCCTGTGTGAGTGTTAGAACTGCAACCAGACAATAGCAGTCTTGGAATAGACTGGCATTACATATTCACACTGTCTGTAATCTGCAGGTGTCTGTATGGATAGAGATAGATATGTTGCCACTGTATATTACCTATATGTACATAATACATGGATGTGTTGAATATGGATAAACTCGTTTATTTCAAAACCATTTTGTGTCTCTGGTCAAAGAGTCTAAATTTTAGTCAGTCTCGCTTTATCTTCACTTTAAATGAGACTCCCACTGACAGTAAAAACAGAAATCATGTGCACCCAATGTGTAAATTAGTACACTGATTAATTTATTGATAATGTTAGAATACTACTAGATTGTGTTTATAATGTATGTAATTATAATATGTTAGTATTACCTAACTATTATAAATTACAATGCTGTAATATTACGGTGTTACAATGCTGCTTAATATACTGATCATTTATACCAAATGAACTGCATTGCTAAAACAAAACCTTTTTTTCTTTCCCTTCTCTCCCAGTGATCTGGACCAACAGTACATCAACTATGTATTCAGGTAAAATGAATAAGCCTTTGATACACCATAGCTGGTTTTGTGTGGTGTATGTTTTAATTTTCAACCGTGGCTTGTTTAGGAAACTCATAGCTACCACTACTTAAAGGTATTTATTTAGCAGAACATTCACTGAAAGAACAGTGCTAAACTGAATGGTATAGCAGCCGAATTTTTTTGGCTCTGGTTATAGGGGATATGCCAATATACACCTGGGGAGGTAATGAGGTGTTAATTATGAACTTTTAAATCAGCATGTGCACGAGTGATCTATCATTTCCAGAAATAATATTTACATAGTAACTCCCTGGCAATACCCCACTTCAGAAAATAAAACTTGGATGAAATTTCTAGAGAGGGAGGTAGTAATTACAAAAGTAAGATGTGCAAAGTACACGAGCAGTAACTGATTGTTCACAGTGCCGTTAGTGGGATTGAGTAATTCACGCTTTCAGTTGTTTTTCTGATTTGTAGTTATAAAAGTGGCTTGGTATTTTGTAGCTAGTGGGAGAGCCTGAGTGACTGACCAGATTCCCCTGCTTTTTTAAATTCACTTCTTTCCTCAAAGTGCCGCATAAGCCAGGACATTTGGTGTACATGGCTTCCTCTGGGTTTCTGTGAGGCTGTGTTTGAAGTAAGGCTTATAGAGTCTTGATTAGATTCTCCTCCATCCATAATCACATCTTGTATATGTTGACTTCTTTTCTTGAGATGGTAGCTAAAGTTGTATGGGAACACTATGGTGCATGGATACTAAGCTCTAAGAAAGAGTGGCCAAAGAAATGAAAAAGGGAGCAGAAGTTAGGAATAAGCATGACAAAAGTGAAGTTGTGCTTGTCTGTTTGATTAGATTGATGTATGCTCTTGTCTGACCACAGGAAAGATCCTTGATAGGAACACATCCGGGACAACAGTGTAGGACAGTTGCTTTAGTTCAATTCCTGTTTATCTTGTGAGCATCATCTACATGATAATACTGTGTATCTCTTTCTATCTCAGTTCAATCAAATCTCCTATTTCCATAAATAAGTAATGCAGGCCTCTGATTTTGCCTTTGTGTGATTCCAGTGTCAATTCACCAGGGTCCCATTTATGGATAAAATCTGAATATCAATTTGCTTGAAGTAGGCTCTTGTTTAAGGCAGTTGTTGTTTTCCATCTATTATGAAGTGCAAAGCAAATCAATTTTACACAAAGAAGCTAGGTGTGTTTATTGAAACTTCGGATGAATTAGTCATGGAATTTGCAAATATGCTGCAACATGCAGAAATAACCCATGAAGTCTTGAATGAACTGTGGTTTTATGTGAAAGGGAAAATCAGGGAACAAGCAGTAAATTCAATTGATTTTTCATTTGGTCGTTGCCTGACTATGGCTCTCAGTTGTCATTTTAGTTAAAAACTGCACATAGGCCTGAACCTTTAAATTCAAATTTTGACTTAAGGTCTTAGTTTAGCAACATTGATTGAAAAGTCAGGGCTGGGTTCCTGCTCTGTTAGATGGTGATCTTGGTCCTTTGAAGTCTGTGAACTTGTGTCCAGCAGAGAGCAGGAGTACCACATTACAGGGTGATTATGATTATTTATTTAGAGACTTTTGAAAGGGAAAAACTTCGCCCCAAGGAACTGTCAGGTGCAGGGGTATGTATCCTAAAGCTGTTCTTTTTTACAAAAAAACGAGCAAACAAACAGTGCAGCAATGAAACTGTGCAAATTGGAAGATGGCATTTTTAGCATCTGCCTAAAAGCATGAATGAGTTATCAAGGCTTCCAAATATTTTCACCATTAAAAGGCTTAAAGGTCAGCATAGCTTGCAAGATGATGGTGCAAAGCAATTGGTGGAAAACAGGTGGCTTAGAGGAGGTAGAAGACTGGATTTGTTTGGCTTGGGTCTATGGATATCTATATGTCTGTGTATTTCTATGTGTTAGAGAAGCTCACGATCCATAGCTTTTGGACCTCATCTTCCTGGGGAAAACAAGCAGTACCATGGACAATGGGAGAAGTTATTTCTTTTAGAGTTTTGTTTTGTCATAATAATTGATGAAGTTTGAAAGGGTGTGACATTTGGCAGAAGCTCTCTCCTTGTTTGCAGCCTCCATGATGTGCCACCTCCAATGTCTAATGGGGCTGAAATCTCTCTGCTGCAGAAGGCACTGGCAGGGTTTGTCTATTTGTGAGATCTCTGCTTATGTAGTTATCTTGGAGATCAGTGTCACTTCCCAAATTTGGATGAAGCTGTGTTTGAGAGCTATGTAGAGCTGTGTACACACAGCTGTACTGCACAAACTTGATTTCTGCAAAAAACAGTCAAAAGTATTTTTAAATCTCACTGTGTAGAGGAATGTTCTCTGAATGAGCACTAACTCCTCACAGGCATCGCTGGGTCAGAATTACTGCAAATGTGGGTTTAGCTCTGTCAAAGGGTGCCCAGCACTACGTTTTATGATTTAGCAGGTATTAAGGTCATTTAGGTTGGAGAAGACCCTTAAGATCACTGAATGCATTAACCAAACACTACCAAGTCTATGACTGAACCTTGTCCCTGAGCACCATATATATATGTCTTTTAAATACCTCCAGAGATGGTGACTCACCCACTTCCCTGGTTCTGCCCCAAGTTACTGGATGTTAGACTGTACCAATATGTTAGAGTAAAAATATAAATATTTAGATTAAAAAGAAACACTAGCTATATTGTCTCTGTTGGATGCTTCCAGAGGTGCAACTGAAATTAGCAAAGTCTAACATATGCTGTCCTTACATACCATACACTGTTTCTTCTTTTAAAATCTGGAACAGTTTGGGAGGGAAGAACATCTTAAGCAAATGTACATGAATGGGAACTTTCCAGAACCAAACAGATCTGAAGAAATATTTGCTGATGTTGAAAGTGTGGCGTTCTCACTTCATCACTTACAGCATGATTATTCAATGGCTTTTAAAAAAGGGAGCCAGACCAGGACAAGTGTAGGAGGCAAAGCAGAGCTGTGCTATGCAGAGAAGGGAGGGGTGAGGTAGCAGCTGGGATGTGCCCAACCCCATCCTGTTCATCCCTCTCCTTTAGGTTTAAGTATCTGGGGCAGGGACAGGGAGAAAGAGAAGAGGGACAGTGTACTTCCGAGATCCTCCCTGTAATCCTCCAATCCTCTTGATCCCACCTCCTTGTTTTAATGCAGTATTTTATTTCCCTGCACTCTGACTTCTGCATTAGTGTTCCATTTCCTAGTGGGGCTTTTTTCACTACTCGTGCATTTTCTTTTATTCCTTTCTGTTCCTCCACTTCTTATCAAGGGGGGTAGACAGATTTCTCCCTGTTAGCTGGCAAGGGGTAGCATGAGGGGAGGAGTGGTACTGTCTGCCTGGCATGTTGAGGGATGCACAAGGTGTCTTAGAAACAAGTTGCAGCTCATCTTGGGCTTTCTTATATGCTGAGATAGGTAGAGATGTGTTATGCCTTGTGGAGAACCTGGAAGAAAGTTTCAGTACATCTCAGTGCCTGTCCCTGTCTGATACTTGTTCACAAAGGCATTCCAGATGGCCTAGCAGTCACTGGTGAGGAGAAAAATATGGAAGAGTTTCAAATAGTGAATAAATGTCACTGACAAAGGTATGAGGTAAAGGCTCTACTCTGTGCAGCTAAACTACATCTGGCTTCGAAGAGCTGCTAATCTGTCACTTTTGTGAATTAAAAATGCTGCAGTAGATTTTCTGCAATAGGGAAGGGCAGCTTTGCAGGCATAAATTGCTGTTCTTGCTGACAAAAGCTCTTTTTAGCCAGAAAGGAAACCACGGATGACCCAGCCCTCAGCACTGAGTGCAAGGGGAAAAGAGAGGAGCAGAGAAATCCAGCACAGGGATTTTGGTTTTGCTGCAGCCTGATGTCCAGACTGTCCTGCTAGAAACCTATGAATCCCTAATCTGGTTTTACACCATCATTGTGTCTTTTCTACTGATGCTCTGTTCAGAGCAGAGCTACAGTACAGCTGTAATGCCATCTAACCCATTTGCCTTAACCTACCCTGCACTTCACAAATAAGGTTTTGTTTACCTCCTGTGTTTTCTTTGGATCAAAACCTGGAATATCTGGTAGGGTTATCAATTCCTCTTGGTTGCAGAAGGAAGTTTCTCTCTGAGCATTTCCCAATCTGACTGGGTTTTTTTTTGTTTGTTTAATAATGCGGAAGGCAAGTCGAGAAACACAGTTTAGTCCTAATTCTCATCACTGTTGGTACAGTTTCAATTGCCCTGCCAGTCTCCTGTTTTCTCCGTTATTCAGTCAAAAGCAGTAGACGTTCATTTCCTTTTCTCTCTTTACCAGGAAACTGAGGAATTGGGCCTGTTTATTGTGAATTCCTCTTGGCATGCGGTGCAGGGAGAGCACCCATGTGTGGGGAGGAGGGGCAGGGGGGAATTACCACTGTAAGTGATCGCCTTTGCCTTGTTTGATGTCTTTGTGACAACCACATCTTTTAAAGACATGTATAAATATTGACAGTGTCAACATACTGTACCAGCTGTTGCCTTTCAAAGACATATAAAACATGAAACTTAAAATTCCTGTCTGCCTGTCCCTCATAAACAGTTTCCTCCTTCACCCATTGTCTCCTTCGGCTGATTTCAGTGACAAGCTTCCCCCTTTGACTTCCTTGGCCGTGGGATTTCCATGTTCTTTGGAGTTCCTTTTGCTGCCGGTGCCTCTGTGAATGATGCTGGGATTCACCAGAGCATGCTGAGAGCAGGTCACCAAGTGCAGTAGCCTGGTCACATAGCTGGGACCAGCTGAGGGTGAGCAGGTTGGAAAACAGTAACTGTGTTAACACTGGAAAAGGGAGTTGGCCTGGAATGCTTTAGCATTCATAACATTAATGAATGTCTTTTTACCTCTCTAAGTGCAGTGCTTGCGGCTTATCAAGAAGCAAACTCTCCAGATACTCTTTTCTCCTCCTACTTGCCCTTAGTGTTTGTCACGGGTGTGTGTTGTTGGTAATTGGAAGAAGCTGTAGCTGTGCTTCGGAGACATGCATGCTTCTCCCATCTTGCAGTGCCCCAGAATATGTTTCTGTAGCCCTCTAACCTTGGAAACAACTTGGAATGAAAAAGTCTGGGAAAACAAATCAAATTTACAGAATCAGTAGCACTGAAAAAGGTTCTGTCCTGCCTATACTGCAAACTCAGAGGATGAAGTCTTTATAACACCTCAGAAGTGATACTTCAGGTAAAGAACTGGTCACTTGACTTGTTCACTTGTATCTTTCTGAAAAGTATGAATCATCTGTTCTGATACTTGGTTTTATTTTCATGTGGTTTTAAACTTGTTTAGATGAAGCATTTGGTATAATATGGAACAACAAACATACATTGCAGCTTTGGTGGTTTAAAAATGGGACAGCAAGAAAAGATTATTTGCTAGGAGGGTAGAGTGGCCCTGGGACAAGTCACCCATAGAGGTGTGGAATCTCTGCTTGGAGGTTTTTGAGACCTGGATTTTAGAGACAGAGCCACAGAGGGCATGATCAGATATTGGTGATAGTCTTGCTTCAGGTAAGAAATTGTATTAGGTGATCACAGAGATTCCTTCCCAATCAGCTTTTTTTCTTCTTTCAATTGATACTTATGCCTCAGTTATTCTACTTAACTGGAATAAGTTTCACTGCGAAAAAAAACAGACAGAAACCTGTGAATTTATAATATTCATCCCATGTCATAAACTCTGTACTAACCAGTGATTTTTTTTTTCATTTTTTAGTGTGGTGCTGTTGACCTCTGCGTCCCATCCAGCAGGTAATGTGGATTGAGTTTTTCCTTTTTTTCAGGTTTCCATATTGCCTTTCCTTTCCATGCATGGATTTTAACACTGAAAATGACCAATAATATGATATTCTGCAGGAAGAGAAAGGGAGAGTATATAACTCAGTGTAATTTGCATGATATTTCCTGTTACCTTTCTTACCTGCCCTTGCAAAGCAGCAGCATGGGACAGACAACAAAGAACAGCTAGGTCAACGTAGTTGCTTCAGAGCAGTGACCCAACAGTCCATACAGAACTGAGTTTCCTCCTCTGCATTGCCCTTAATGCTATGCAGAGATTTTGGGTTTTTGCTTTTGTAAGATGTATCCCATTGCCTGAGCCCATGGCTGGGTTTGAAGTAGCAACAGATCAAATGGTAAAAAAGGAGAAATGTAATATTTTATGGTGGCTAATATTCCTATCATACTGGTGTCTTCATAGTTAGAAGAGTAAAGATGATCATCTGCTGCTTTCGTTAGACACTTGTTCTACCAGCAAAACAGAGATAGAGGCATTTGAAGAAGCATAACTTCCCCCTTTTGCCTCGTGGTGCATATTGTGTATATAGGCATCTCCCACCAGGATAGACCTACGTGTTACGCAAAACAGTCCTGCATTTCACAAAGTGAAAGATGAAGCTTCCTGCTTATCTGTAGAGCCTGATGACCAGACAACTCCTGGCATTTGTTGCTGCCAAGAGCAACCAGGGCCCAGGTTCCTGGAAATGGAGGTACTCAAGGGCTCTACTTGCATCTGGGAGAACTTCTTTAAACCTCTCAACATCCTCTGTGTGACAGAGTTCAAATGTGAGAGGGGGAAGCAGCCACCATATATCTCTGTTTCCTGTTACTTCAGTAGGAACTACCACAAGCTCTGTAATAAAAGAGGTGGATGTGATATATATCTGTCTACTGGCAACTGTTGCTCAAGCAGGATCTTCGGTATACTAGCAAAGAATACTCTTATGTATCCCTTTTCCCTTTTTCAACTAAAGGCAGGAACTGGCTAGAAGCAAGGTCAGAGAGAAATCATTAAGCGCACTAGAAATGTGGAAAGCATCATAAATGAAAACTCAGCCAGCTGTAAAGGCTCAGAGGAATGTTAAACCAGTAATATTCATGTAATTGCTATTTCCTTGCTTGTAGCAGTGGGTAATTTTTTTCCCGGTGTTCCACTGAGTATTTTGCTTTGTCCCTCAGGTGATCTTCTCAGTGCCTTGGACTTTCCATTCCTGTACTTCTACAGGTTTCATAGCAGCTGCTGTGCCAGGTAACTTCTCTCTCTATAACAGGACACACAAATGTTTTCAAAATAAGAAATCCCATTGACTTCCAGCCCTGACACTCAGTTAAAAGTTTTTGAGCATGTAAAAGCCTCAGTTATACTAGTTTCTGCTGGCATAAGCCCATAGAACTGCAGAGAATATATATCTGTGCCTATCTGTGGATATGCATTTGAAGGGCAGAGATTCAAATGTGCTGGAAGTCTATATGTGTCCTTGAGTGAGTACATTCTGATCAGGAGAGTTCCTAGTTGCCAGTAAAATAATTTTTACCAAATGTAGCAAAGCTTTGATACATAGCATCTCTCAAATGCTTCTGAAGTTGGATTAGCCCTTGTAAAACTTGCTGTTTGCAGTGATTACGAAGTATTAGTCTTCCAGAGTATATGGGTGTGCATGGATTTATTTGCCTGTACATCTTGTTATTTGGCAAAATGTTTTTTTCGGGTAAAAGGGAAAAGCTTTAACAAGTGTTCCTTTATTTTGAGTATCAAAAGTTCACTGCCTAATAGTGCAATTCTCACAGGACAACATAAATATGTTTCCTATAGATCTTAGTTGTCTAAAAAAAAATTATTCCTGTCGTTCATTTCCAGTCTTCCAGTTTTTTTCCAAATGTTTTCTTTTTTGCCAAGTGTTTTCTTTTTAGAAGGAAAAAATATTTTCATGCTGATGGCAAAAATATTTTGGGATTGTTAGGGATTTTCTTACTTCTACCTGGATTTTCTATTAAAAGGGGATATCAAGAGTCATTGTTAAATAATTTCCTATGTGCAACATTTTTTGTTATGAAAGGGCCTTTTTTTTTTCAAGTGCAGATTATCCACACTACAAGCAACTTGCAATTAGGTATTAATGATTTTTTTCTACTGTAGGTAGATGAAATCTGTTTTTCTTGAAGGCACTAACAGATACCTGTCTAGCCCAGATACTCTTCTCTTTCACTTCATTAGAATTTTACCAATTTATGTTTCCATTGCCCCAGCTTCAGTACATGAGTAGTAGGTGGCACTGTACACTACAGCAAGGAGAAAGGAATGGTTAGATGGAGAAACAAGCATCTCATTTGCTCTCCTATGTCATGTAATCTAGTGTCTTTGTAAACATGAAAGATATGAAGGAAAACCTATACAATGTAAAGTAAGGGCATCTGATGCAGCTAAATCTACTGCTTCTGCAGAATGTCTGAAGGATTAGTAGTAAGGTGCAAAGTGCTTTAATGAAATAAATTAGTGTTAATCATGGCATCGATATTTTAGGTATTATAATTAGCTGTTTCACTTTTTATGTCTGAATTACACTAAGCAGTTTCAAATGTCTCTGACTAAAAGCCCTTAACAGCAGGGCAGAAGATCTGGAGCACACTTAAGCCAGCTACTGGACTCTGAAAAGTTTGGGCAGTGTGGAACTCACTAATTTTGCAGAGTGAAATGCTCTGCTGCTCAGCACTTCATCCTCTGCAGCAAGTTGCTGAGTTTGGGCCTATCTTTTGTCATCAAAGCAGCATCTGATTTCTTGGCATCAGGCCCAGTGGGTAGTCCTTTGGGGTCTCAGGTTATGGCACAACGCGAGAAACCCTAGTACCTTCTGCTCCTGGGAGGTTATCTTATCTTACTGTTTGGTACCTGTACTGGCATGTGGCTGAGATGGAACTTTGCCACATGTACTGAGGAGGGATCAGCACTTGGCTGAGACACTGGAGCCTGGCATGGAACTTCTGACCTGGGGAGCCACCAATTTCCACCCTCCCTGCTGCTGAGAGGGGACCAACTACATTGCATCACCCTCCAGAACAGCACACCCTCTGCGAATACCATGACACTTTTTGCTTTACCACATGTATGGTGTTGATCCTATCTCCTTTCCCACAGTGCTTTGTAATCTTTTCTAGCTCACAGTAATTTGTGCCATACATGTTTTTGAAGTCATTTTCTATTCCCTGCTTGCTGGTTTACGCTAGTTCATTTGTTCACAGCTAGTGGGTTGTAAGTAAAACAAGAAGGTTATAAGCTCTGTGAAGTCCAGTGAGATGTGGAACAGAGTTTTCTTAAGAGTAGTCTTGGCTGCAGGAGCACTGGGGACTACCGTCCTATATATCTTGAGAATCTAAATTCTCTTAATTGTCAGCAGAGAGCTTGGGAGTACTCTGTTCCCAGCACTAGTGAGTCATCTATTTGTTATACAGTAGAGATGTATTTGACTTCCTAATTGGAATTTAGGCTTCATGAAGTTTAAACAGCTTGAAAGCTTCAGGCAGAAACTTTCCAGTCGTTATTTTTTTCAGTTCAAGGCTCTGTGGAGGTTGAAGTGAGCCAGTTGCCAAACATGTGTGGTTCCTGTTGAAATTAGCATTGCTGCTATTCAGGGCTATTTTAATGCCTGAAGTTAATATTTCACCTCATGTTTCCAATAATCTCTACTTTTCTGATTATGCAAGTGCATTAGAGACCAGCCATAAGAGCGTCAGGCTTACTTTACTCAGATTCTAGTCACTGACTGAACAAAACCTGAGATGTACTGGACATAATGTAAGCTCCTTGTCCACCAGCTTTCTTTCTCCAAATGGGATTAACACTGCAGTTCTGTATTAGGAAAACCAAGATGCCTGTAAGGGGTTGCTTAGCTGAAATTAAGAGAATTTATTAACAAGCTTTCCCCATCCCTTGCAGTGGACTGCTGGGATTCTTTCTGATGTTGCACACAGTGAAGCTAAAAAGCAGCACAACCTCAGGGCAATATGCAGCCTGGAGTTTCCTTGCAAAGGTAAGAGAAAGACCCTCACAGGAACACAGCGGATCTGTGCATCTCCCTGGAGAACTGAGGAATTTCTGCATCCCTCTAGTTTCCCTTGCTATTTCTACTTGACACTCCTAGGGCCTCTATGTGCAACCTGCATATAGAGGCGAGGCAACAAATATCAAGTGCCAGGATCACTAGCTGAGATGAAATACTGTGTATAGACTGAGTCTAATGGAGATAGTCTGATTATTTGCCTACTGAATCCCAGTAATACAACTCTATACTTTCCAGGGGTGTAAGAATACTCCTTCTGAGAGTGTGTGCACCAGCCATTGTTTGCAGTGTGTCTTCACTGAGCCAAGAGCTAAAACTAGTTCCCTGAAGTTCTGTACCAGAACTCCCACTGTTTGCATTGCATGGGAGAACTGTGGATGTCATTTGCCTTGACTTTAATAAGGCTTTTGATGGTATCTATCTCCCACAATATTCTTGTATGTAAATTAGACTGTGTCTGTATGGACAGACAACTAGATGGGTAAAAAAAGATTGGATAATCAGGTTAAGAAGGTAGAGGTTAATGATTCCTACTCTAACTGGAGACTTGTGACAGCTGGAGTGGCACAGGGGTCTGTGCTGGAACTCTTCCTGTTTAACGTCTTTATTGAAGTATCAGAGATGATAAAGTGCAGTATATTTGCAAAGTGGGAGGACCACTCAAGAACACTGGAGGACAGGGTTGCCTTGCAGGAAGACCTGGACAGGCTGGAGGAATGGGCCAACAGAAATCTTAGACAATTCATCAAGGGCAGATGTGAAGTTCTTGAAGCACATGGAAAGAAAGAGCCACTTGCAATAATACAGCCTAGCAACTGCAAAGCTGGGAAGCAGCTCTGCAGAAAAGGACCTGGGGATTTTGGTAGACAACAAGCTGAAAATAAGTGCCCTGACAGCTAAGAAGGCCAAAAGTGTCCTGGGTTGTACTAACAGTAGCATAGGTAGTAAATTCATGGAAGCAATCATTCCCCTCTACTCAGCACTTGTTAGACCACATCTGGAATAAGGAACCTTGTTTTAGACACCTTAGTACAGGGAAGACATGGATAAACTGGAGTGAGTTTGGCAGAGGGTCTGCCAAGAGAGTCAGGGAACTGGAGCACTTGCCTTGTGAGGAGTGGCTGCTGGACCAGCCTTGTTCATCCTGGAAGAGATACAACTTTGGAAGCACCTAACAAACAGCAACCATCCAATAGCTATGGTAAAACTAGCAAGAAGACAGATTCAGACTATTCACAGACGTGCGTAGGGGGGTGTGTTTATGATGAAAAGACAGGTTCAGACTGGGAATGAGAGAATTTTTTTCACTCCAAGGACAAGTCCAGCAAGGGCAGAGGTTGCCCAGGAAGGTTGTGCAGTTTCTGTCTCTAAAGGTTTTCAAGACCTGAGTGGATAAAGGTCCGAAGCAACCCAGTCTGACCTCCTGAGGTCCCTTCCTACTGGAATTATCCTATGATCTGTGGATCCAGGGTCTGGCTGTACTTGATTTAAGTTATTAACAAGTCATTTGTTAAATTATTGGTGGTGAATGCAGTCAGAAGAGCTTGTCAGACTCCTTTTCCCTGGTTAGATTGTACTTGGTTCATCACTCTCAGCTAGGTCATCTGAATACCACAACCTTCCTATGTGGTTTGTCATCACAGCTTTCCTACTACAGTGAATGAAGCAGTTACCTTACAAAATAAACAAAAAAAAAGTAGACTTGCATAATATGCTTGTTTAGAAACTGTAGTCAAATGAGTCGTTTTTTCTGAGGATAACAAGAAGGGAGTGATATGGCTTGTTTTGTGCTTTGCAAGCTGTTCTGCACTGTACAAGTCACACAGAGTTTCTCACCAGTTTGACTTTCTTCCAAACCTTCTGACTGTGCAGATTTTAGTACCTTAGCTTTCTTCTTGCTCCTTGGTAGCAAGTCACCTGATCTAAAGCTTGCTCTTGAGTCTTGTTTGTTTGTTTGCTCTTTTGTTTAACATTCTGGGTTGGAGATGGGAATAGCTGGCTCTGCTAGTAGGTGTTATGAATGAGGGTAAATGGTTCTACATGTGGTATTTATGACCTATCTGAAAAAAATGCAGGCAAAGATGTGTTGTGAAATATATTTTAAGCAGATTTGAGTCCTTCCCAATTGAAGTGGATCAGAGCCCCAAAGTCTGGACTGGATCAAAGCTTTCCCAAAGTTCAAGGGTTTCTGGATTTGTGGGGCCAACTCTAGGCATAATTTAGACAAAGTTTGTTCTAGCCACTGTTGTCAAAGAAATTACATGCCTTTATAGCAAGTAAAAAATTGTGTCACTGTGAGAATTTAATCCGTTCTTCAGTCTTAAAAGTGCATGTTTTTTAATGTGCATTGTTTAATTATCTTGCTTGGGAAAGTTGTGTAACAGAGCACATTAGTCCTTTTCCTGTTGTACCTTTTAACCTTACAGTGCTCAAATGATATGTCTTGTCTTGAGATCAAAAAGGGGAATAAGTAACGAGGACATGAGATCTGTCTGTAGCACTAAAAATTTTATCAAGACTAGTAGGTTCACTAATGTGTTCCGCTAGTGTTTTAAAGCTTGCTATAAGACTTATCTAAGGGTTCTGCTGTACCTGTCTGAGGATGCATCAGCAGCATGAAGGAACTGCTGCTGAAATGGAGCTGATTTGGGGGTAGAAGTCAGTGACTGTCTGAAGAATTCGGAAACATTATGTATCAGTTTTAAAACAGGGATCAAAAGAGACTGCAGAGACAGACACAGATTGGCAGAAACCAAGAGCTGAACTGGAGCTTGCCTGAAGGGTAAAGGCTGACCTTTGAGCTCCTGCAAGATTCTCCCGAGGAACCTTGCATCTATAAGGAACTATAAATTTACATAGTTTGCATATAATTTACATACATAAGATTACATAGTAGTTAGGAAGAGTTCTATCTATCTGATCACTAATGCTGCTTCCTGCAGGTGATTGAAAGTGTTAAAACTACGTATTGATCCAGGCCAGCACTGCCTTGGTATGAGGGCTATGTCAATCCCATCTTAAATCATCATAAGTGCAGAAAAGCAGTGTGTAACTAGCACTGTTAGAATCTGTGTAACTCCCTTTAAACAACAAAAAAAAAAGAATAAGGAAGGAAGTTAGTGTGAATAAAGAAAAAAGATAAAATAAATGTATTTGAATCTGGACTTGCAGAATGGGATCCAGTGGAAAAAAACAAAACACCTCTGATCACAATAACAGCTTTTTGTTCCCACATGAGCATTTTTCTTGGATTGAGTAGTGCCCTAGATCATCCTCTTAATCTCTCAGACTGACTGGAGTTTTCACCAGCAGTTGGAAAGGAGCAGCGTTTGAGGCCAGAATATGTTTATCTTGCAAACGAGCCAAGAAAGGAGAATGCTGTAGCCCTCAGACAGCAGCACAGGCCTTTGGGGAGCTGCAGAGAGTCGCAAAATCTGTTTTCCATTTGGATGCTTTGTACCTATGTGACTGATGAGCTGGGGCTGAGATCCTTGCCACAGCTTCATTTTCAATAAACTAACCATGAGATCTGATAGGGCCTACTTTGCATACTCAAGGAGGTATTCTTTGTGAAGCCCACATATTTGGCCTCCCTGCCCTCTAATTTTTCATTCACTTAAAAACTGGAGCTGGGTTGTGACTTGCTTTTACGATACTTACTTTGGCTGTGGCAACTTAATCAATGTATGAGGTTTTGAAATTCTTCCCTGCAATGATTCCTGACAGGTTTCATGTCAGAGCATTGCTTTGTGCAGAGACAGACGAAGCACAGGTTTCATCTGTGAATATAGTCCTGTGTGATATTTATAGTGACAAATGCTCTCTGCACTTTTTCTGTGAGAGCAAACAGTGTGTGTTAGTCATATCTGTATGAATTCATGAGAAATGCCAAAAAAAATCACTGAAGTGATCTCTATAACAAAACAGAAAAAGCTTTTAAAAGTCCAAGAAATATGAAATGCTTTGTCATAGCCTTGCACAGATTTAATTCCCAGAAGAGCAAGGATTTGAAGTTGTACTGAGATTTCTTGTTTTAATTTGAAAGCTGTGCTAGTATCATGGGTCATGTACTGGAAAGAAAAACTGGAGATGCTCATATATACAGACAGAAGCATCTGGTGAGAACACTAATGAGCTCTAACCGTGCTGTCAGTGAGTTTGTTTTGATTAAGGCTGCCAATCTATATCTGGTCATGAAGCCTGTTAGGGTCCCTAAAAGTTAAGCAGCAGAAATAATTTAAATCATTAATAGAATGGAAAAACTCAGCAAGATACTGGTTACTTACAAATAAATTTTCCCATGTCACGTTTACTGTTATCCTGATAAACCTGAAGTACGGAATTCAGTTTGTTTCCAGTAGGAACCTATTGGGGCAGCTTGTTATAAAGAGGAAGAACAAATGGGTAGGTCAGTGGATTTTGGATTCTCTTTTTCTTCCTCCCTGATCAGGAGTATGCAACTCTTTTTTATATCCCATCTCAGGTACTCTTATGTAATCTGTAGTTTATCTGAACAGTGTTGGAGGCTCCCTAATACATAAAAGCATCCTCTGACAGCTGCTTTGGTTCCTTGTTTGTTAATTTTAGACATGTTTGCCCCAGGTCATCCTGTGTCTAATGCTGGCTGCCAGACATTGCGAAAGTGAGACGTTGCAGGAGTGTCTGAAAGCGTATCTCATCCGTGGGCCCTATGTACCTAACTGTACCCCACTGTCCTTATGCCCCAGCAGTTTTAGTCTTCCCCCAAAATGTATAATGGCTATTCAGAATCCCTCCTACTCTTCAGAATGACTCCTGTAGTCTTGGATATTGTATTCTGTGTCGGTATTTCTGCTTCTGGGTCCCCCTGGTGTCTAGAAGAGAACGGATAGACTAGATGCCTCTTCACGTCAACACCAAAAAAATGGATGATATCCATCTTAATGATTGGAAAAGTACTGATGTTTTTTATTAAATCAGAAATTCTCTTTTTCCTGCTTCTCATAAAATGAAGAGGCCACAACTGCAAGTCTTCTGGGGCTCCTAGCCTGGTTATGCTCGCTGCACGTCTCTTCACAGATAGCAGTTCGCATGAGATTTTTATCTGCTTTAATTCCAGGGACAAAACAACTAAGAGAAATAAAACAAATTCATGCTTTTCCACATTTTTTCAATCTTAAAGCCTCTGCTAAAGCATGTGCTTCTGTTTGTATATGTCTTAATTCCTCTGTCACTGTTGCTTTGCATGGAAGTGTTAGAAAATATTCTGTTCCAGAATGACAGATCCTTACTTCTGCTGAGGTCTATTTACTTGCAGGACATAAGTGCCACTATAAAAGAGTCCTGCCATGGGTACTTTCTGAAGCAAATGGCTCTCCTTGTTCTTCTCTGCCCTAATGTGTCAGGATTATGGATTTTAAAAGCCTGTTTAAAAATTTTATGTGTATATCATAACCAGAACAAGAATCTGTTTGGTTTTCTGGCACTTGCCTGCTTGGTTATATTGTAGACTGAAGTAGTGTCTTCTTTGCATGCTGCTGGGCTCAGGCAAAAGTGACAGTAAGATTCTTGGCTGAAAATGTCATTGCTTTCTTGGCTTGGACCTCACAAAACTTTATGCAAAAATGTCATAAACTCCCACTGAAGTTCTGTAAACACAGTGCATTTTCATTCGGCATTGCACTGTGTGCAGGACTGTCTCAAGAACTCTGCTCACCCAGTCTGGAAAAACTGTGCAGCTGCAAGCCAAAGCCCTGGGAGAGAGGTAGAATTGTGTGCTAGATGCAGCTGGGCTCTCCTGGTAGGAGCTCTCCGTAGCACCAGTGTGGTTAGAAGTGTGTCTCTAATCTGAGAGAGGGAATTTCTGTGATCCTAAAGAATTTAAGTATGCCAAGAAGGGGTTCATAAGAGTAGAAGTGAGCTTCTTCCATCTACATGCCTTGTGCACTCTCATGCATGTGGATATGCACATATATGCATAAAGATAGTTTAAAAAGGTAACAGTCCTTATTGATTTGTGATTGGTCCTAACTGTATGAAATATGTACATTTATTCTTGATGCACATGATTCCTGTGAGTCACCATGAGGACTATGCAAATACCTTGGAAAAGAAAATGTGTTTCTCAGTTGAGCTTGACAAGGAGATAAGGCAATCAGTGTGCACTTCACTGCATGGTAAGGGTCTATAAAAAAAGACCAGCTGCTGAAACCTTAAAAATAAAGGTTTTTGGTAGTTACTATGGAGACAGCGTGATAGTTATGTTGTAGCAGCCAACACTAATTACACCATATAATTGTTGGGAAGACATCAGTCTCCATAACAACTCCTTTGTGTGCTACATGACCACCAAGCTAAGTGATACAGGCTCCCTGGGGCACTAGTGCATTTAAGGAAGCCATTTCTCTGAGCAGCTGAGACTTGCCCGAGATTTTGAATCTTCAGGTAATGGAAAATTTTAATATTTTCAGAGATTATGTATATGGCTGCGAGTGTGTATCCATGCAAATGATAGCTACACAGCTTTTGGGCATGGTATGGTCACACAAAGTACATAAAGTTACGTCTTGTGACGTGTGGGTAATATTGCAGCACAATTTTTATCTGTGCTTGATCTGGTAAATCCAGTCTCGGCAGACATTAATTGATAGACTGAGCCCTAAGAAATGCCCTGAATTAGTTGGTTTCCTTTTATCCATTTTGATGTCCATTTGTAGTATTCCCTTGGTATTGTCATTTTCTTGAACATAATGCTAACATCCGAACTGTGAGCTTGGAGTATGTCTTTGGAAGGTACTTTTTCACCCCTAGCCTTGACAAACCATCTCTATATGCTTGACAGTAGAAAATGACAATTTAAACATAGATTTTGTCAAATCTAACAGAATTTTGAATTGCAAAAGATCCAGGTTCATCAGTTCCTCTGCATAATAGATTCCTAGTCTCCCAAGTTTCTGTTTGGTCTCCTGAATTTACTTGCATATGGAGAGCTAAGGCTGGGAGATGAATCATAAGTGTAACAAAGAGAAGTCAAAAGAAAGAACTATTTTGGAAATCATTTCCGTCGCTAATGCATTGATGTAAATGCCAAAATTACACGGGAGAACTATGCATGGTCTATCATGCTAATGTAGAAGGTTCCAAAGCTAGCTGAGGCTTAGCTTCCAAAAATGAGATAAAATACACACATTCTTTTCCTTTGCTGGTTCCTGGTTCTTTTCAGGAGCTGGATTGCTAGCTGACTTGTTGATTCTTTAATAACCTTCATGAGTGAAATGCCTCTAGGCTGCCTCACTGATCTTGAGCCTGATCAGTGAAGTCTCTGATGAGCACTTGGTGTCACACATCAGGTGGCTTCCCTCAGAAACTTCTCATGTTAGCAAGCTGCTGGTCTCTGAAATGGGTCTCCATGTCTTATTGTCCAAGTTGGTCCCAGCTTGGACCCAATCTTTGCCAAATCTCAAGTGCATTAATTTCTTGGTCCAACTCTGTACACCTGTTTAAGGATTAGAATTTTAACTTTCAACAAATGCCAGCAAACAGCTGTAGGTCTCTGGGGAACGCAAACTAAATGGCTTATGTCCTGTTTCTGAAATACGTGGTGCTCAGGAAAATCACATAGGCTCCAGACAGTCTCAGGAGATGACTGTGAGCTGTTCTTGACCTATACACAGCTAGCATGGAGAGGAAGAAGGCAAAGTCCAGTTTTCTCTCCATGCATGTTGCTATGGATGTTTGTTCTAAGGGGCCAGAAGGGGATGGGTCTGTCTTACAGAGGCTTCCCCACCCTTTCTGAGGGAATGGGAGGCCAAGACTATAGTCAACTATAATCACTTAATCACTTCTGTCTTCACTGTCTTCCCATGCATGGGACATGCAGGGACTGCTGAGACTCATAGGGCTAAGTGTGTAACCTTGTGACATTGGTCATAAAAGGCATTGCTCAAAATTGATCAGCTGTGTAAATGTTTTTAAAAACATTTTTTCAAGTATCACTTTTTAAAGGTTTCTGATGGAATATTTTGACCCTTTGTAACAGTGAATGGTTAGAAAGCCCTGGAAAGACTTTTGTTTCTTAATGGAAAAATAAAACCTTAAAGAATACCAATTTTTTCTTGCAGTCCTTAACATAATAATAATAATAATAGTATGTCACTTTCTTTCCATTACATCATTACTAAAATAGCATAAACACACCAAAGAATGGCAGTGCAGAGACTGTGTCTCTGTTATTATTGCTGGATTGTATGGAAAGGGCTCAGTAGGGAGATTTAGTTATCTGGTCTGGGAATTGTTTGTTTATGAATTAGGTTTTCCCAAAGGAGTCGTGAGATGGGAAATACAATAGGAAATGGACTTTATACATGCACAGAAATACCAAAACTGTAAGTGTCATGTGGGAGAGGTTGATGGAAACTTGCTATTTTTGCTAACAGATTTAAAAAAAACCCTGATTACGCATCCCAAAGTTTCCTGTGCTATTTTGATACTACTGATACCCTCCACAGAGTTCTGGGTTAGTCACCATAGAAAAATGTTTTGCATCTGATAATGCTGACAAGGAGCATAAGCACTTCAGGTGTTTCTATGGATTTTAAGAATAGAAAATTGCATTGTATTTCACTAAAATATTCCACTTAACCTAGGCATCCTCATGGGTTCTCACAGTCTCCTTGAACCCTTTCAGCAACATTTGGGCTTTCCATGCATAAATAAAGCAGCACATGTAGGATCTGTTCTCTTACAGCAGTGATACTGGGGACAAGAAGAGGCTTAAAGATACACTCAAAGAATGTACAGGTCTTGAACTGATAACTGCAGTGTTCAGCCTGAGACCTTTGGGCAATCTATCATGGGAAGAGCAGTCTCTGAGAATGTGTGCAGCATCCTACCCAGCACCCCCCTCTACAGCAAAGTACTCCAGATGTGATCAGTCTTGGGCTCATCCCCATCTAGGTCATTTGAGTCAATTGTGGTAGTGACTTCGGGGTGCACAGCTGGGTGGGTGTTTACCTACCTGATGTCTGTGTGGAAAAGAAACATTCATTGTTGGATTCCCAGGTTGCTCAAGGAGGGGATTTGCTGCTCTCAATGTTCTGGTCTGGTTTGTGAAAGTATTATCTGGTATAGGGCAACACCTTAGCACATAGCTTTGGACTGAGTGTCCAGCTGTCTTTTTTCAAAAGACATTCAGTTTTTGTGATGCATGGAAACACATTAATGTAGGCTGTAACTTCTGCTTTTGGACCCATTTTTTTGCCTTAGTCGTCTCATTGTTGAAGTTATCTTTCAGAAATTGTGGTTCCTTGAACTGTGTTCTCTTGCAGTTTGAGAGATCAGACTGACAGGGGTTGAAAGAGTCAGCCTGGTTAATTTGGACTTTAGCAAAGTTAAGAAATGGTGCACGTAAAGTAGCTAAATGCCGAAGAGTTATTACAGCCACTAAGCAGTCTATTATTAAAAAACATTCTGTCTGCTGGAATCAGCTTTTTCGTTTCTCCTGGTTGCCAGCTGAGCCACCACTGAGCCACTGCTGTGGAGTTCATGGTCCACCTGTGAGGAGTTTGGAACTGCATCCTCTCCTGCCATTGGTTAGAGGTCCTGATACTGCATGGCAGTTACAGAAAAAGTTCCCATGGGCATCTAGTACTTGGGAGGAAGATAGACATAGTCAGACGCTGAGCTCGATCCTTCCTAAAAGGCCAGGTCCTTTTGTGCCAGATGTATGTAGCAAACTCTCAGTTTGCCTGTTAAATTCACTGCTTAAGTGTGACAATGAAAAGCATGGTTGTCTTATCTGGGTTACATGCCTTCTCTGTCTCTTTATGGTAATCTCTATTTCGTGATCTCATGAGGTGAAGAATAACTTGGAATGCCTAAAGGCTGGGTCTGGCTGAACATAACATAAAATGAAGTGTATTTTATTGTGGTATTTTACAGCAGCAGAGGTTTAGTACAGCTGACTGCTCCCCCAAACTGAAAATCGATACTTTTCGAATCAGATAGAAAAAGTGATTCTTTAACATAGCGTGCAATATTACTGACCAGTGAAATTCAGACCATCAAACAGAAGATAATACAGAGGCTGAGTAAAAGTAAGAAGAGGAGTATATATTTTACAGGTTCAGATCCGCTCAAAAGGTTCCAGTCGCTAGTAATTTCAGCAGAATCAGACATTATGTGGAAATCTTTCTAGTACAGAAGTGGAAAGATTAATAAACTGCAAGCCGTGGGATGTAAGTTTTGTATCAGCTAAGGTCAAGATGCAAATACCCTCTTTTCTGTGATGTGGTCATTGACTGCAGACTTGCTGCATTAGGGGAGGATCATAACTTGTCCTGAATTCCCTGCCATCAGTCAATACTTGATTAAACAAACCCATAGTCCAATCCAGTTGGTGTCCGTGATCCTAGTAGGTAGAACACTTCACTACTGTTGTTGTTGCTGTTGAAATGCTTAGTCCATTACACAAATATTTAATAATTCATGAAATAAGAACAAAATGATGAATCACATTGCCCTGTCAGCTTCTGAGCTCAGAGGTTTCAGGGGAGAGACTAAATGTCAGGAGCAGTTTAAGGCCTTTGCAGTAATGAGGCAGCATATAAGGAAAAGAGACTTCTTGACAGGCTGGAAAGATACAGGAAAAGTACAGTTAAGCATTATAATGCATGAAGCATTTAGAGGAAACAGGAGTATTGGGTCTTAAGTTTGGTGTAACCTGGGAATACAAATACGTTTTATCTTTTGGTCTAATATACATGCATCAGCAGTCAATCCTGTAATAGCAAGAATGGACAAAATGCTTCATGACAAAGTCAAAGAAAATCAGAGATATGTGGCCTAAAGAAGCCTTCATATGTCTCTCATTAAATGACTTTTGTTGTCCTTGCTTGACAAAGCTTCAGCTGCATGGACTGTGGCTCTGGTTTGCAGAACTGACCTGATCAGATGCTATTAGTTTTGTGCATGTACACACACCTGTTTGAATCATGATCGATAGTGTTGCCATATCAGCAAAGCATGCTTTGGGGAGAACATGCAAGCATTGCAAAGGGTTTTCCCTTTGTATAGTACAAAACTGGAACTCTGAGAGTAATAACAGTATCTGAATCACAGATGGTCACATTTAAGAGAAATATTTAAATATAAGCAGAAGTACTGTTAAAATTGAGTTCTGTACTATAACCACTATACACTTTATAGGCTGAAGACTGGTGGCATTTCTCCAGCTATCTCATTAGTCACAGGAAGGGGAAATGTATGTTTTGGCCGTTATCTCCTGCAGCAGAGGGCAGATGCTTCTTGTTTTGGCTTTGGCTTTGACAGAAAGTCTGATCTTTGCATTTGAGTCAAGTGTCTACTTGATGTTCAAACAGAAATAGCTACCATCATTTTCAACCCAGTGTAGTATTTTACAAGGAGCAAAGAGTTTTTGATTTTCTTTAAATATCTGACTTTTTTGGAGGAAAGCAAAATGAGTTAAAATGTGCTTATAATAATTCATCCCTATCTCATCAGTGATATATGTTTATATATTTCTATGATATACATAGTACATGTTTTTATATGAACGCATATATATATACATTGTAGGTCTTTCTGAAAAGAAAGAGTCTGCTCTTGCCTTGTTCCTGTCTGATCATTGTAAATATGGCCATGATATCCTGGTTCCCATAAGAGGAGAATTTTATTACACAAATTGAATTAATTTTATTCAGTCACCCACATATCTTTCTTTACTTACTGTATTGAACCAACATAAGATGTTTCTGCAACATAATTACCGTATCTTTCTCTGTGGTGGCTCTTGTAAGGTTTAAAAGAGAGAAAGAGTGCAGATCCAAGGAATTTAAGGTTTTGCCAGGAATCAGAATGGCTACCCTTGGAGCTATACAGTAAATCTTTGTATGGCTGAGAGCTGTAAGATGGGTGCCACATACCTTAAAGACGTGAAAGCAGAGGATTCTCTACAGAAGCAAGAGATGGGTTTTTCTGAACCCTATCTGCATTGTAGGGCTGGACACACAGCTGAGTTCCAGAATGAGCCAGTAACCACAGCTTCAGTATCCCCTAATGGCTCATTTTCTCCTGCAGCCAAACGTGCAAGAACAATAGCTTGGCCACCTTTGTCTAATGAGGAATTAAAAAATGATAGACAGCAGTTCAACAGTTCTTTTGGCACTCACATGATGCTTAGGGTTAAAAACTAGTTACTGTAGCTAACTAATCTGAAAGGAATGTACATTAATCATGACAATGTATTAGTCTGGTAAGACAGGATACCGAATGACTTAAGGAAGCTGCTACAACCACCTATTGCTCCAGTCTTGCACTTGCAGGATCAGCGTCATGGTTGTATTGGTCATCAAATCCTGGAGATGAAAAGAACTTACAGAAGACAGCACTGAAAAATATCTTCTTAAATGTGATAGAACGTACAGGATGGATACCTAATTCTTTAAATACTGAAACCGCATATGGGTATCTAGCCATAGAAGTGTAGAGGATTATCTGCCCTCTAAATGCATACTAGGGATAATTCAGAAATCTGCTTTCTTAGAGCAGTTGAAAAGCTGATATATAGAAATACTCCTCTGTAATACAGAGATTATTGGTTTAGGTACTGGTAACATTAAAAAAACCTCACCTTACAATATCTGATGATTTTTCTAGAGACAAGCATTTATATTGCTTCTGTTTCGAAAACATTTTAAAGCACAAGTTGCTGATTGTGTTTGTCATTTGATCTACCCTCTCCTTCTGTTTTTAGTATGTTCTATATTTTAAATGTAACAGGTAGGTGATTTTAAGCTGTGTCAGAAATTAATAGCTATGAAAACTAGTATTTTATTTCATTTACACTAGAACTAAATTTTATCATTAGGCATTTGACTGCTAAGGCATGTTTAAACACTGTCTGCTTTGAGCCACAATACACAAAATTAATTGTGTTCTTAACCCCTGGAATTTATCATTATTGTTTTCATAATGCACAAAAGGAAGATAAAGAAGAGTAAAATATAAGCAAAGAGCAAAAGAGAGTGACCAAAAACTCCTTTGAGAAAAAATATGCCTTAGATGGAGATGAGTTCAGACATAGGCAAATATGAAATAAAGGTTCTCAAAGAAATTTACAGCAACTAGAAAAACTTCTGTGTGTCTGGATCAAAGCTGTGTGGATCATGAAGCTACTGACTCTGTCACCGTTGCCATGGTGCCAGTGTTGCCAGGGTGGCAGCATCACCAGGCTGTCCTTTAAGGAAGTGTGTGTGTGTGTGTGTGTTGGAAGGGTTAAAAGGTTTTCCTCCTTCAGGAGAGCTGATCAGAGTCCACCTATGAGCAATGTGCACCTAAGTATGCTGTAATGCACACACTCATTTCAGTGCTGATTTCATAGACTGACAGTCTCCAGTTTAGTCTGTCAGGGAATGAAAACCCTTAGGGCATGTCTGCACTTCGGTCAGGCTGTGAGGATAATGCAGCAGACATGCTCAAGTTAGCTTTAAACTAATGGGCAGTGTTGAGAGTGAGGCTTGTTTTGGTTCCCCTTCCTCCAATGTGTTTAACTTTGGGTTGTTTCTTTCCCTTGTTAGGGCTGCTCAGCTTTTCAGGCAGGATCATGGCATTGCTGTTTCTTTTGGGAAGAGCCATTATTTTGGTGGGTCAGGACTAAAGCTTCATTAGCTTTCCTTGGAAAAAGCTGTGTGTCTGCTTAAAATCCTTCCTTTTTGGTGGATTTATTAGTAACTTCAGGGACTGCATTGTCACCTGAAACCCTTAGGTCAAGCAGCATATTTTGTCTTGCTTTTCTATTGGTAACAACAGACTCCCAGAACAAAGCTGAAAACTCTCACAGTTGATTTCAGTGTATTTATTATTACAACTGAATCAAGACCTAGGGGGAGGAGGCTTTATGGAAGAGTTGGTCAGAGGAATTTGCATTTACTGTACCTCTTTTTTAACCAGAGATTAGCTTTGGCATTGTAAAGAAGGTTTATGAAGAGCTTTTGAACTTCTAGAAATGATTGCACAGAAAGCCTTGTCATTGCAATAAGTAATATGCTTGCAGGTTTCCAGTAAAGATTTTATTCCTGTGGTAGATCATCTCCAAAGCTGACCTAAAATTAAACAGCTTATGCTAGTTTGATTTTGGTCTGGTTCATCGTTCAGGATTCATCCAGATACTTAATTCTGCTCAGGATGGAGGAGATCTCCAGTGCACAGTGTCTGCTGCTGTTAATTATGCTTTATTTTGATTGATGACCATAGAGAAAAAATAGTGGTTTTTTTTTCCTATACAGTTTGTTTGTGTTTGTTTTTTGCCTGCCCTATTTACAAGCAATCCAGTGGTACTTGACATTAGTTCTAGTCCCATTCTATCTTTCTTGTGTGGGAGGATGTGTACCATGTTTGTCGTATTTTGCAGAGATTTTTGCTGCCAAGTAATGCCAAGTTTGTGGTGATGGTACCAGCCTTACACAGTCAGGGAGCTTACTCGTGGTCATTGGTCCCTCTCTTTGTATTTTGAAATTTGAAAACTCACAGTCAGCACCTGCTCTATGACATTCTCCTCCCAAGTCTGGATTACTTCAAAACGACTTTTCAGTACACACCGACCACTGCTGTCAGGGGTTGGACAGGGGAGATCGTGGTGCCTCAGTGTTCTTCCATGTGTTTGGCTGTCCCAGTCAATGCCTTGTTCATCTGTTTTGTAGGTGCTGGATGTCTGTGAATCAAAGTATTCTTGCTAAGGTGCAGAGAAGTTACCCATCTGGCAATGTTTGGTTGCTTTAGATTTGGATGTAGCAAAACAAAGGAGAGCTAGATAGAAATGGCTTGTAGACCAGCTGTGATGAAACGTGTATGTAAAGGAGGAATGGCAATAATAGCTTAGAAAATCCACGTGAATTAATGAATGCAGAAGATGGCATTAAAATATTAGCTGTTCCTTTTTTCCTCTTCTGAAGACTCTTATTTTGGTTTTGCTATATTTCCATACCTGACATAACATTTTGTGTGCACATAGGTACATATGCTTGCTCTGAAGTAAACGTATTTACAAAAGAGGTGTAACTGAAATCTGGGAAATTACTCAGTGGCTCTCCCTCAAGAAACAAAAGAGCATGTATTGTTACTGATGTTTTCCTGCTGTAATTTTACCTTTATGATAGTACTGGATTATCTTGCTGTAGCTGTTCACAGTGGCACTAACAGTGATCCATTTCCCTGGTGATTTTTGATGATTATCTTAGCAGCTGGTTAAACCATGCAGAAAAGGGACAAACCAAATATTATTTCTATAAAAAGCTTGATACTGCCTTAATTCTAGCAGTAGAATGAAAACAAAGGTTACGTACATCAGAAGCTTTTTCCTGATGTTTTGAGAAGATGACCCGATGGTAAATAGAATGATTTATTTTGAACAGTGAGTGAACTTGATGAGCCATTTCAAAACACTGTCTTTGGAAAAAATATGCATTTTTGTAAGGACAGAGGTTTTGGCAGTTTAGGGAGGTGAGGTTGCAAGGATTAGCTCTGTGTACACAAACTAAGGAAAACTTTTGTAAAGTCTTCTGTGTTCAAGTACAGCAAAAACTATGACATTTAACTTTTTAGCAGTTTAAGTTTCAGAGGAAGCATATTTTTAATGTGGTATGTACAAGTACAGTTGTAATGTTAACAAATCATGGTCTTGTAAGGACTAAATCCCACCCCCCATGTCTTTCCATTCCAGATAGGAAGATTAAATCAGAATCTAAATTTTGAACATGTCCTTATCCGTGTATTTGGCTACATAAGCAACTCAGAAATGCTAGATATTCAAATTCTACAGCCAGCTTCTGCAGCTTGAACATATTTCTCTAAAGTAATTGTAAAGTCAGGAATGAAAGGGTTCACTGATAGTTTGGTCAAGAATGACACATTTATCTAGCCAGTTCTGGCTGGTTTGAACTGATTGAGATTTGACACTCCAGAGGCTATGGTTTAACCACAGCTGGTCAGTGGAGAAGGCAAGGCAGCAAAGATTGCAGTTCCACATTCCTGTATCATCCTGGATGCATAGTTTCATAGTATGTTAAGGGGTTAGAATGGACCTTAGAGGTCATCTAGTCCCAACCTCCCCACTAGACCAGGTTGCTCGAGGTTCCATCCAACCTGGCTTTGAACACTGCCAGGGTTGGGCTATCCACAGCCTCCCTGGGTGGCAACCTGTTCCAGTATCTTACCACTCTCACATTAAAAAACTTCTTCCTAATATCTAACCTAAATTTCCCCTCTTTCAATTTCTACCCATTCCCCTTGTCTTGTCACTGCAGCTCCTAACAAAGAGTCCCTCTCCAGCTCCCCTGTATGCCCCTTCAGATACTGGAATGTTGTGATGAAGTCTCCATGCAACCTTCTCTTCTCCAGGCTGAACTTCCCCAACTTCCTCAGCCTGTCTTCACAGGAGAGGAGCTCTAATCCTCTTATCAACATTGTGGCCTCCTCTGGACTTGCCCCAACAGTTCCATGTACTTATGCTGGAGACACCAGAACAGCATGCAGTAATCCAGGTGGGGTCTCACAAGAGCAGAGGAGAGGGGGAGAATCACCTCTTTTGACCTGCTGGCCACACTCCCTTTGGTGCAGCCCAGGATTTGGTTGGCTTTCTGGGCTGTGAGCACACACTGCAGGCTCATGTTGAGTATTTCATAAACTATCACCACAAAGTTCTTCTTTGCAGGGCTGCTCTCAATGACTTCTCTGCCCTGCCTATAGGTGTGTCTGGGATTACCGTTACTCAGGTGTAAGACCTTGCACTTCATTTTGTCGAACTTCATGAGGCTGCTATCAGCCCACTTCTTAAGCCTGTCAAGATCCCTCTGGATGGCATCCCTTCCCTCCAGCATATGACTGCCCCACACAGCTTGGTGTTATGAGTGAACTTGCTGAGGGAGCGCTCGATCCCACTGTCCATGTCACTGACAAAGATGTTGAACAGTGTTGGCCCCAGTACTGATCCCTGAGGGACACCACTTGTCCACATGTACAATTAGCCATTGACCACAACTCTTTGTTTGCAACCATCCAGCCAGTTCTCTATCCATTGAGTGGTCCATCCATCAAATCCATTTCTCTCCAATTTAGAGACAAGGTTGTCGTGTGGGACAGGATCCAGTTCCTGCTTTGTCAAGGACTGGGAACCCTTTGAATGCCATCTCCTGTCTTCAGGCCACATGTCAGGTTTACCAGAGCTTTCTGATGTTATGTGGTCAAGATGTCATGATGTTATGGCCAAGGTTATGATGTTATGTGGTCAAGAGAAAGATCTAATAGGGAAGCTGGCTCAAGAGCAATCTGTTCTTAAGGTCCTTCAGCAAGAAATTCTCCAAACAGTCTCTATTTTTTATTTTGTTATGTATAAAACTAAATTAATTTCTAGTTCTAAAATGGCTTTCTTATTTTAAGAACAACATTTATGAAACAAATTTTACTTTCTGTCTGAATGTTTTTTTCTTGTCTGACCACAATGTGATTATGAGAAAGGAAGAGATCATTCATGTCATGAGCTGTACAGTGGTCTGTCTATCAAAGTTCTATAAGTTCTTTAAAGCTAATGGTAACAGTGTCTCCCTCCACTCATGAATCACTAAAACAGATTTACAAAATCAGATGCATGAGAGGTCATTCTTTCTTATGCCTACTGATTTCATATGCTGGATATGTCCCTACTGTGCATTAAGTTCTTCCACATGGTAGGATATTTCAGCTTTATGGATCTTTGTCTGTTACCCAGCACTTCAGCTATTCTGTTGTTTTTCTTGTTGCCTGTAATTCAGCCTGATAAGGAGCAAACTCTGAGCTCTGGAATTGACTCCCTTGTTCTCTCTGGATCCTGAACTCAGACACTGTGTTGTTTTTGTTAAATGTGATGCAAATGACAGTGTAAGCAGTGTGTGGGATGTTTCATGGCATCTGGGCCTGTCTTTGGTTCCCAGAATGATGGGAATGTCTGAAGTTTTCACCCTTTTATGTGGGGAACTGAATTAGGGAAGCTCCTCTAACCAAGAAGAAGTTTGAAATCTCTGTCCCACTTCTTGTGAGTTAATATGCTGGAACCCCATATCCCTCTACTTTGCCAGGCTGCGGTAGACCAGTCTCCTGGTCTTTCAGGCAGGCATTTCCCCACTGAGGAAACTTCTGAAGCTCTGATGAGTTGTCTTTGATGGTCATGATTTCTCTGAAACACAAACCCTAGAGCTTTTGCATGTCCGTGATCAGTTAGGTACAATGAATTCAGCCTCACCTGTTTCTGTTTCAGTATTTACAATAAGCAAGTTTTTCCTATCCCTGAAGTTCCTGTCTTTAGGTACCAGGTTGTAAGGTGATGAATGAGTGTGTATTTCTCTGCTGTCCCACGCTTTCTGCATGAGTCCAACCCCACTTCTGGTACAAACTGGTGAAAGGGCTGTCCAGCCACAGGGCTGAGTTGCTCTTTGTTTTCTCTCCTGGTCCTTCTTCAGTCCCTGTCCTAGAATATTTATGTGAAGAAGTCCCATCTGTTCTGTTACTTGACTATTCAGGCCCAGTCTTTGTTCCATCAGTCCAGATGAGATGCTGCTCTCATTTTCTTTCTTCTCCTTCCTGGTGGGATCTGCAGTCCTAGCTCAAGCAGACTATCTGCACTTACACAGAAGCTGTTTCATCTATGATAGGTTGGAATAGGCTGACAAATTTCTGCAAATTTTGTCCTCCAGCAGTGGAGGAGATCAGCCCACTCTCCTCTTGTGCACAGACCTCATCCTAGGTAAGTATCCATCACAAGGATACAGTTATTTCATTCAGTGCTGATACACATTGTAAAGAACTACAACTGGTTTTGATTAAGATAACAAACACGGTTTGAAATGCCGAGATTTTTTGTTTATTTAAAAAATTATTTGTAAATAACTCAGTGATTGGAACTACAGAAGTAGTTGAGATCAAGGCAAATAGATGTTAATAAAGTGTTAAATGGGTCTTGTTTCCACAGTACAATGGAATGACACATTAAACTTAGAGTGATTTATTTTAAGAAACAATCTTTTATCCTTTTTTTTTTTTTTTTTTTGGTTCAAGGAAGTGTTTGAAATGATTTCCCAGGAAAAATTTCAGCTCACATGGAAATGTTTTGTTAAGTGATGCTACGCTTGCATTTTTTTCCTAATCACTGAAAGCTGTGTCAGAATTTTGTAGAAAATTTCAGGGTATGAATGTTTTTAAAGTAGCTTTTGCAATGCTGCCTGGTCATAGTTCCTTTAAATAAATAAGTAGGCAGAGTCCATGAAACTCTTCCTATTTCTAAAATAGTTGATGTTCAACCATCCAGTCTGTATCATTTGATAGAGTTAGTGACTGTGTGTCAAAATCTTGGGGGACTTTGTTCAAAATAGACATCTTATAACTAATTAGAATTTTCCTTTCTACATCTTAGTTTTAAAGATTTGGCATCCAAATATATTTGGAAATCATTAACTTTAGTTTGCCCTTTAGCTTGCATTCTTTTGTCTTTCAAGCTCAGTCCTTTCTCTAACGCATCTGAATGCTTAGGAGGACAACTGTGACCTTTAAAGTGAAGAAAGAGAAATTACTGCACTTAGTGTGTTGTGATTTTGTTGTTTTTCATAAATGCCATTCAGCACATCAATGTAGGTGGTTTTTTTTAAACTAAATGTGCACTTAAAACACTTCAGAAAATGCTGCAATGTACTTAAAGGAAAATTACCTTCTGTACTCTGTCCCTAGACTTTAGATTCTTCCCTGGAACAAATAATGTAGTTAGCTTCTCTGAAAACTTGTTTTTCATTTTTAAATATATTCCTCTTTTAGATAAACTGTCAAAGGTAGACATTTTAGCAATGTGTTTTCCTTTTGGTTTGTTTTGTAATTTGGGGTTTGTTTTTTTACTTACACATGCTTACTTCATGTGCTCTTCCAACTCACATTTTGTTTGTCTTTGGCACTGAGAGGCTCTTACATAATTTTTCAAACTACAAATGTTCTGCTATAATAGTCCAAAAGGCTACAGCCTGCATTCTTGCAGAGGTTTGGGATGATTGCAGTAGAATGGTGTATTGTTTTTGATAAGGCCTGTTTTTGGAGGGTTCTTAAATGCCTGTTTCTCTGCTGTTGGCCTCTTCTCAAGTTTCTAATAAACAGGATGCTACCAGGGAGTGGGTGACACAGCTTTAACTGGTGCCACTTCTCAAATACAACACTTCAGGATTTTTCAGGGGAGCAGCTTAAAGAAAAGAATGTTCTGTAGGTACCACAGCTGCCATCCTTCATTAGCTTCTGTTTACATGCTTGGTAATTAACATTGTACATTTTTATGTAATAAATTAGCATGAACCTAAAATAAGCTTGGTACAGTTAATTCTACAAGCATTCACACTGATGTAAATGAGAAATAGTTCCCTTGTATGTGGGTGCATCGGCTGCAGTGTGTGTAAGGGGAGAGTCCAGCCTGCTAGAACAAGATGTGAATGTATTTTAGAGCACTGCATTTGAACTGATGGATATCCAGCCCTAGAGCTGTATTTACCTAAAGTGCATGAAAGATTCAGCTCCTGAGTGGTTAAATTCTATTCAGAGTGGGTGTCAGCTCACTCTGTCTGCAAATGACTATGAGACAGGCCACTGAATGTGCATAGTTGTAATATCATCTTCTTGAGTTTTGAAGAATAGCTCTTCATTTGTGACTTGTCCTTCCCCTCTGTCAGTCTCTTTTGGGTGCATATATTTAGTCATATGTTGGCTTATATGTATACATACAAGACTAGGAGTAGAGCCGATACATATCTTTGATTTTCCCTTGGAATGGGAGCTTTTTGGCCTGGAGCTTTACAGCATTGCCCACGTTGTACAGTTAGATGAATTTAGTATCAGGAGGTGTGTCCGTGGTTGTATTGATACCATCAGTTTGGTTGCTGTGCAGGAATGGAGTGGGTCTGCAGTCTCATGGTATCCTGCCTGGATCAAGTCCCATCTCCTGCTTCATTTCCTCTGCCAACTGCCTGGGCTATAGGCAAATGGAGAACAGTCAGAGTGTGATTTATGGTAATGTATAGAAAGGAAAAAAAGCCATCTGCAAGCCTGAATCTCCCTAACGAAGAAAACATCCCCAAAGAGGCCAGAGGAGGTACTCACTGTGTAGTCCCCATTGAGCACTATTGCTCCTGTGTGGTGCATACTGCCATTGTGTGTTCTCACTACTAGTTTTAGATTATTGTCCCCTCTCCAGCCAACTCTTAGAGTGGGGCTGGAGGAGTGGCATACAACCATCTCTTCTTCATCTGCCACTGCTGTTCATGATCCTGCACGGATTACCCTCCAGGCAGATTCAGCACCTGCCTTTTAAAATGTGGCCACAACAAATGTAGTAGGTATTGACTAACACACTGTTTGTCTGAGCTCTGGTGCACACAATCTAGTCTGAAATGGCATTTGCTTCCCTACTGCACATGTAGTAGTTTTTTATCAAGTAATAGATTACAGAATGAAGTTTTCTGCTGCTTCCCCTGAGAGTCAACTAGGCAAACAATGATTAGGAAATCTTAACTGATAATTGTTTAAATGTTTTGTTTCTTAACTTCATCTTTTTCCTTGGGCAATTTTGTATTATCCTAAATAATTCCTTTCATTCTTCAGTGCTTGTGTTTCCCAAGTATTTGTAAACCACTACCAAGTCTTCGTTTCCCACAGGCATTGCTTATTCTAACTGTTGACTGAAAATCAATCCCCCCATCTAATGACTCTGTCACTGTTCTTTGAACTCTTTCCATTTTACATTATCCATCTGGCAATGAAATGTCCAAAACTGCACGCAGGCTGCAGATGTGGTAGCTCCATAGCTGCTGAGGCAGGGATCTGTTACAAGCCATTCTAACATTGTAAGGCTGAGGAAGTCGGGGCTGTTCAGCCTGGAGAAGAGAAGGTTGCATGGAGACCTCATAGCAACTTTTCAATACCTGAGAGGGGCCTACGAGGGACTCTTTGTTAGGAACTGCAATGATAGAACAAGGATAACGGGTTCAAATTGAAGGAAGGGAAGTTTAGGTTCGATATTAGAAAAAGGTTTTTTCCTGTGAGGGTGGTGAGACACTGAACAGGTTGCCCATGGGGGTAGTGGATGCCCCAACCCTGGCAGTGTTCAAAGCCAGGTTGGATGAAGCCTTGAGCAACCTGGTCTAGTGGGAGGTGTCCCTGCCCACGGCAGAGAGGGGGCTTGAAGCTAAATGATCTATAAGGTCCATTCCAACTCCTAAAATTCTGTGATTCTGTGATTCTATGTCAGAATGTAGCTGTTTCTGGGATCACTGCTAGGGAAGTATAAAGTCATTTGTCTCCAGCTTCTCTGCCCAGGACACCTCGGTGTAATGAGATTTGTAATATAAACCTACTGAAGTTGTGTTGTTTTCTTCACCCTATACACGGTTAATTTTTCTTTGGTTTTTCTACACCCATAAATACATTTCAAGCTCTCATTCTCCTCAGAATTATAAGGCTTTCCCAACCTGACTTCTTTTCCCAGTCTGCTGTCAGCAAGTAAAAGCCAGCAGGCTTCTAGGCCAGACCAGCTGGGATGCATGAGAAGGGGTGCCCTGCTCTGGTTCCCTGACCTGCCTCTGTTGTGTCCTGGGTTCTCTAGGAGACAAAACCAAACTGTGATGCATGACTGTCTTACTATTTTCTCCGTTGGTTTCCCAGCCTGATGTTTTGCAGCATGTTTTGCCTGTGCTTTCTCAGCAATACTTCACAGTCAGGTTCCTGCCCTGAGCTGGCTGCACAGCTCTTGTGTCCCTGTCTACTGGGTCTTATCCAGCTCTTTGTGGGCCACCTCCCACTGGCTGGGGGGGAAAGAAGGTGCCTGTGTAGTATCTGTACTTATAGTGGGAAGAAAGCTGGGCAGGAGTGGAAGCTCTGTTTTCAACAAAGTCTCACCTTTTAGCGTAGACCCATTTGGTTTCTCCTGTCCATTGAATGTCTGTTTTAGGTACTGCATCTAATGGTTAAGAAAAGAAAGGAAAAATATAAAAGAAAAAAACTGACTGCACATGCAAAAATTAAATTTCAGCAGAAGTATTTCAGTTTTCATTTGTGTCATCACAAGTTCACAAAGTGGGTTTTTGTTCTTTTCAATTTAACAGGTTATCACTGCTAGCTTATCACCATTCTTCTTTGTCATGTCTGCCAATGTACTCACAATTTCTTGGTAAGTGCCTACATGAGCTTTTTTTCTTAACCGTAAAAATGAATTTCCACATGCTGCTTCATGTGGAAATACTTTTAAATGTCAAGCTCTATTGCTGCCTGTATTATTTTGCATGTAAGGAGAACCAGGTGTGCAATGATGGATGCAGTACAGTAATACAAATAGAAGAGTGTTTCTTCTGCCTCTGTGGGAGAACATGGACATTTTGGACATTCACTCAGCATGTTTTACTGCTAGGCAATGGATGCAATAGGCAAATAAATGACCCATTCAAAGTCACATTACAATTTAGTGGTGTAGGTGTAATTGGAAATAAAACAAGGAGTCAAGGTTTGCTGACAGCATCGTTTTAACCAAAGGAGTGCATTCAAGTTTCCCTGACACAGTGTGTGCTGTGAATGCATAAAATGAAAATAGTAGGAAAATAATGATAATAAACATTTTCCAAAGCTGTATGTGGATTTTATATTGTGTGGCCACACATTATGAATTGTCTAACCTCAATTTTTTTAGGTGGCAGTATAAAGGGTTGGGGAGCAAACTCCTTTGGTCAGAGGCAGTGTTTTTGATCTGTGTTTGCATAGCACCCAGTGAAGGGGAATCACAGACCATGACTGATGCTCCTACATGCTTCTGCCCTGCAAATAACATCTCAATATGGAGTTACACATGTTTCTCTGAGGATGGATTTGTTAATGGAAATACAAATCTGCTTACTTTTTAAAAGCTTTAAGCTTCCTTTTTCCCCATTACAGTTTGATTGCCATCCTAAAGATTCAGCTCAGCACTGAATGGAATTAGCATATTCTTTTTTCAGGTGTGATAAAGACGTTACAGAAAGAAGAATCAGTTTAAACTGGTCCCGTGTACCTATGTGTGAATGTGCATTCCCATATGTATTTTAGGCACATGTAATCTCAAATGCTGAAATAAATTGTGTGATTTCTTTAGCCCTAGGAATACATGTGGCCTGTGTGTGTAAGAGGCTAAACTAATATGAGACTACAACACTCTTAGTGTAGGCATTAACTTGCCACTCTTCACCGTGTTTTACATGTGTTTGTACAGGTCTATCATGTGCGTGCTAGAGGTAGGATTTTGTTATATTTATGTATTCACTGACACCTATACTAAAAAGTCATGTGTACCTTTGTCACTGTGAGCACACAGACCCATACAGTTGCACACATACCACATGCCCTATATGCACGGAAAGATATATAAATGCTGAACACATCTGTATCTTTAAAAGAAACTTTGCTTTAGCCCTTGGGCCAGTGTTACACTTTGGTTATCATAATTCAAAAAGAAAACCATTTCTTTTGTTTATTTTTTTTTAAATTTGAATTCTGTTATTGCTTGTGCATCAGCAGTGCCTTGGCTTATCAGCAAAGATCTGGAAATAGTTTGTTAGATGATAGCAGTTGCAAAGCACTCATGAAATCATTAATCACTGAGGTTTTTAGTGTTGCTCCAGTGTTGTCATGGACAATATCATCTATTAATTTCTGAACCGTGGGCAAATGCAGTTAGCTGTCACCCCACTATAAACAGAAGCTGGAGGATTTGCCAGATGGTAAATTGATGGTAAATCAAGGGTTGGCATTTAGCCATGTTTTTTGCTCGGCTTCATCTTGAGGATATAACAGTGGTTTCTATTGGCCTAGTAATCTGGATTGCATGGGCACATGAATACCCAAGATTTCAAATCCTTCAGAAAGGGATTCTTCTTCTGTGATGTAGGACATATGATATTAAAGAACAGTTTAGATGAAAGCACCTTTTTGCAGAACAGGGCTGTGCAGTTTACTATCTTTTGTACAGAATTGCCAGTGTAGTTTGTAGAATGATATGTCAGAGATAGAAATTTAGAAAATTTAGAAAACAGCACATCTATAAAAATGGATAAAATATAATTTTGAGGGCTCTGTTGGTTTTAGGTCTTCTATATGCAGTGTTTTGTTGGGTTTTCTTTAGGATAAAGAATACATTATCCAACATCAGCTTCCAAAGGCATTAATGCAGAGGGTATGTTTATAACTGGAGCTGAACTCCAGATAAGGTATGGGGGTTAACCCTCTGCAAAGAAAAGTGCTCAGAGGTTGTTACCAGTTGCAGGCAAACAGACTCAGGTGTTCTAGATCTTTCTGAAAAGTTTGCAGCCCTCACAGCCTTTTGCTTCTTGTTGGAAATTCCACACCAAAGGTATTCTGTCTCCCCAGTGGACTGTCTACAGACTGTAGCACCTACTTTCCAGGGCTGTTTACTGTGTAATTGTAAGATATTGTGCTGTTGTTATACAATAATCTTTCCTCTCGGGGAAAAAGGGCAATTATGTGGTTTTTAAAACAGCTCACCAAAGCTAAGATTTAAGTGAATGTAATGCTATTAGACCTGAGAGCCTTCAGCTGTACATGCTTGGTTTTTTTTTCCTGAAGGCAAAAAAAGCCCTCTTACAAATGAACTTAGTAGAAGTTTGTTTTGTTTATAAAGTTCATTAAGAAGATTTTCTGTTTCATAAGCTAATTAAGCCAAGGGGCTAAGATGAAAGGTCAGTACCCTTAGCTCTGCACTGTTATAAAAGGGAAGAGGAGTCAGCATTCTACTATATTTCTCCTCAGCTATGATAGATAGCAGAGATTTGGGGATTATTAACTATTGCATGGATCGAGTGGTTCATAGCATATTTCAGTGAAGGTTTTTGTTTGTAGAACCATTCATCCTGACTCAGAGTCCTACTCCTAGCCTGAGTCTTGGAGAGGAGTGTTAGTACCACCACTGCACTCTGAGCAGCACAGGAAGGAAGTGCTTGGGCACATGTGCCTTCTTGTCTGGGGCAGGTTGTTTCACTAGGTTCCTCACAAAGAGAGGTGAACACAGGAGTCTCTACTGGCCTCACTATGTCAGTGGGATCACCCCAGAGCAAAAGTATTTCTCCCAGATTTCCTCAGTCCCCAAAACCTAGGCTTTACATCTCCTCCTGATGTTGTCGAGTGGCACAAGTTTTTAGGACAGAACACAAACAGAAATTGCAAGAGGGAATCATTAAGCTAATGAGGTTCAAACTATCTTGCCTTCCATTCCTGTTCTTGCTTGTATAGGGGTATGCAGCTCATCTTGTAACTAGGGGTAACCTTCTCTATTTAGATTTCTGTCTGCATTTTCACCAAATACCATCAACCCTAAAACACAGGAAAGGTACTTTCTGATGAGATCAGTTAAATGAGACATTTTGAGTTTCAGCGTTTTCTTAGCAAGACAAATGAAAAAAGATCACCTGGGTTACTGTCTCTAGGTTGAAATGTGTTTAGATAAATAATACCTTTCTCTTAATGTTGTGCTGCTTGACTTTGTATGAAGCAGAGGGACTTGCCTGATGCTAAACTTGTGGTGTACTTTGTTTACAGCCTTGTGATCGGTGGAGTTGGAGAAGCATTGCTTGTTTACACTGAAAGGACAGGCACGTAAAGAGGAACTAGATCTCACCAGCTGGAAAAGAGCTGACTTGCAGCCT
>NW_008657629.1:51579-87569 GCF_000695815.1 Acanthisitta chloris | reverse complement strand
GAATGAAGAAGTGCAACCAAACATGAGGAAAGAACTCTATTATAGTTTTTTTATTAAGGAAGAAAAGCTATGCTATTAATGGTGCTGGTAAGGGAGCAGCATGGTTGGCAGGATGGTAAAGAGCCTTTGCCTCAAAGCACAAGGCAAACTATATCTGATTGATGTAGTAAAGGAAAAACTGCACTGTCTCATGCTGATGGCTCTGTGTGAGAACCTCTCAGTAGCAGCTTCTTGCACAGGGAACTAAACTCAGGAAAAGCAGCATTCCCCACTGGATGCTCATGGTTTTTTTAGTTGGAAGCTGACAGTAGGTCGCCCCAGCAATGTCAGAGCCCAGATCCTGCCATAAATTCAGGATCCGGAAGGATGGATTTTGTTTCCAACTGTTCTGTAAGCAGCAAGCTGCCACACACAGGTCTCTAGTCACGTCGTCTGAACTGGCACGGGGACTGAGGCCAAGGGACTTCTGGAGATAATCCCCTTCTGGAACTGTGGCGGTTTGACAGCTTTGCAGAAACAGAAAATCAGCAATAAATCTCAGTATCTGTAGTGACTGCTCTTTGTGAATTTTTTTCCTCTCCTATTCTCTGAGGTTTCTCTTGAACTCTGCAAATTTTTGTCAGCTGAAGGGGTGGAGGGACATGTACTGTTCCCAGCAGTGGTTTGTCTCTTGAATTATTGCAAGAGGCAACAAAGATTAGGAATCCTGAATGAATGTCATGAAGAGTATAAGGCAATTCAGCTCAAAAGTTCTTAAAACAATTTAATTTCTGGTTGCTTAATGGCTGTTAGAAATGAGTCTTGATATATTAGAGTCTGTGAAAGCAATCCATATGAAAGTAATATTAAATGATAGCTTAATAAGATTGTGGGAAAGGTCTGCATGCTAAATGAAACTTGATAACAAGTCTTCAGTGAGAAGAGGGACTTGTCTAATGTGACATTAGCTATGTAAAGTGTGGTCCCTTAATCTAGGCTGCCAAAGTTCCCTTTGTAGTCAATGGAAAGAGAGGTATGCTCTCACAGAGATGATCTGTCCTGAATAGATTGCTGGGTTAATATGACTGAAAGATACTCTGGTAGTGTATATCTCTCTGTAAATAGAAACTAGGTGACTAGTCTAGACAAGACACATGGCTTTTACAAGGCTACAGTTAGCAGAGGCAGATCTGCTTCAATCTATCAAATTCCACCAGTGGTGTTTTAAAGTATGGCTGCATTTTAATTTCAAACAAAACACCATAGTTTAACAAAGAAGGTAAATTTTACCAATGTTTGCAGTCAGTTTCTGTGACTGGGGAGTTTTAGGCAAAGATTAGTTGGTTTTGATAAATAAAATGCTGTAGTTTAAAAAAGAGAATTCAGAGAAGTACTCTGGTCTATACTGTACCTAAGCTTATCCTCTCAATTAGTCACACAGGGTCTGTTTATTCTGGCATGTTGTCCATGTGTGTGGAGCCCCACTTTGGCTTGAGTTTGGTGTGAGCCATTTCTTTGCCAGGTGGTTTGGAAAGAAAGGGGGGGAGAGGGACAAGCATGAAAGAAACAAATGCTTGAACTTGAGCACTAGTCCTGAAGCCAACATGAGCCACATGGCATGGGAAGTTGAGCCCATACTCACACCCAGTGAGCCAAGACACAGCCAGCCATGGACCCTCATGGCTTTCCAGTCTGCAAATTTAGACAGTGCTGGGATTGATGGGTGCAGCATTCTGGCTTTCCCCAGACAACTAGCTTTGCCAGCCAGTCGTAGCAATACAGTAGGATCCTTGCCATGCCACCTTTCTGCTGATTTTGAAGTGAATAGTGACCCTAGGAGACCTCATGAAAGAGTCCCTGCATGATTGCTGAGGTTTTGCAATCACAGCTGGAACCTTTGCTGTGGGAAAAGCTCATCGTGTACCTCTCTTCTTGCATAACTTTCAAGGATAGGCTGCAGTCTGGATTTTTTTCTTCTTCTATCTTGCCTGTGCTGTTTGCAGCAATGTCCCAAAACCCAGAACAGCCATTTGCTTTCTTGCTGGTGATTGCAGCATAAAGGCAGTGGCCAAACCAGCAGCCAGGGTTGCTGTAGCATTTCAGTCACAGAGGGCATGCTTTGGGGCACTGTGGGAAACTTGTTTGGCTGCAATAGGCATTACATTGTCTGGGCTCTGAGGGAATTCAGTCTCTGCAGCTACTGCATTAGTATCTTCCTGCACCATAAGTTCATTGCCTTTTTTATTTAACCTCATGCATGTTGAACAACACTGAGCTATTTACTTCTGCTTTCATTCTTTTGTGCCTTAGTGCAACATGCTTGTGTTTCTAAGATTCTGCATGAGGTAAGTAAAATACTACAGGTTTAGACTGATTGATTGCTGCTTAAGCAACTCAAAGAACCAGAGTTAACAGTGAAGTTAGGATCCTCTGTCAAACATGACTGGGAAGAAAAAGTACCCTCTGAGCTGACCCGACCTACTTCAGGTGAGGGTGGCACCTGCAGAACAGCATGAAGCTCATCGGTCTTTCTAAACACTCAAAGTAGGGTGGAAATAGAGCTGGATGGCCTTCAAAATCCATCTTTGCAAATTTGGAGTTGTCTCAAGGTGCTAAAGGCATGGGTTGGCTTCCTTCTTGCTCAGGCCGTGGCAGAGGCAGCAGCAGAGCTGGAGTCCAGTGAGGCAGCTGCCCTTGAGTGAGTGCCTGTGAGCCAAGGGCTGGTTCAGCATTGCTAGCAGTGAGCTGTCAGAGGAGCAACCCTGGTGTAGGGGAAAAGGTGGTAGGGAGAGAGCCCTGTGTGGGTGTTTCTGGCTGTTGGACCAAGTGGTACCTTTCAACACGTCGTGGGGAGGTCAGCCAGGAAATGGTGAGCGGCAGCAACTGAAAAGCCCCAAGACAGAATCTCAGCTCGCAGTGCAGAGCAGGTCTGCCATGGAAAGCTAAAGGTGAGCTGTGAGAGAGCACCTACAGGAAGATCCTGGCTCCTCACCACTGCCCTTGGGAAGGGTTGCATTCCCACCAGCAGCATCCAAGAAAGAAGAGACATGGAGAGCTGCTGTTCCCTGGTTCTGGCAGCACACAGCCCCAGGCAGGGGAGTCAATTGCAGCAGAAGGGAAATTTGAGGAGGACAGGCACATACTGGCTGTTCACAGAGGCTGGAGACTGGAGGGGAAGGGGCAGAGCAAACCTTGCGATTTCCCGAGGAAGCAGCAACCTGATCTTCAATTCAGCCCTGCCTCAAGAGGAGGAATGCTGCGTGGAAAAAAAACACACTTCAGCATTGTTAAGGTGATATTTAAAGGAGGAAACCTCAGAAGTTCAAGCTCAAAATGGCTCTTGTAAGACTAGTGTACAGGTATGTTTGGTAATTTAGAGAAGGAATATACAAGGGTGGATCATTTGTGTCTAATTGACCTTTTTTCCAGTCAGTCAAAAATACAAAGTGACAGACACCACTCTGATGAAGGAGGAGTTCCTTTGTGTTGCAAAGATGCAATGACACCAATAAATGCCTGAATGCAAAGCATTGGGTCTGTCGCGCAGCAGATAGAAAAACCTCTGGTTTAATCAGTATCCATCATTTAAGGAACTTACTGTCTGGAGGCTCCCCAGTTCTTGAGTTGTCAACACATGAGACGAGAGAGAAATTGGAGCGTGCTGGTCTCTCTGAGAGGCAGCAGGTGCCTGGAGGCTGTCCCATCGTGCCCTTTTCACATCTACTTGTTTTGATCAAAGCACTGACAGAGATGGTCCTGAATCATGTAATACCTTTTTGATCTTATCTTGCTTACACTGTTATTTTCCAAATGACTAGATTTTTTCTCACAAAGTAATTGGGTTGGGACAAAGCTTGATTTATCTGCTGCAGTGGCATGACTCAGGCTTCGGCTGGCTTCTGTCATGAAGAGCTTCTACTTAAAGCCAAGTGCCATCAAAAGAAGAGTGAAACAGTAAACTTGCTGGATATGGACTACAAGTGGATGACTAAAACACAGGCAACAGAGATTCTGTTTTGTAACAATCTTCTGGATCTGGTGGCTGTAATGTTGCTTCCAGCAGAAAATTAATTAAATGAACCTGATACTTACCACTGAAGTGATTCTGTTGTTGCTTATTGCTATGTGGCTGTTGTGCGTTGTGTTGGCAGAGAATCTGTGCCAGTCTTTCAGTACCAGTTTAATACTGAAGCTGAAAATCTGCAGAGCAAGTCATCTTAGCAATAACCAATATGTTAAAAAAGCCTTTAAAACTATTTTTAAAAAAAGCACTGGACCTATTAAAACATTTGGTAAGGGATAGAATTCTGATTTACTATTACTCTTTTTAACACCTATGTCTGAGTTGGTGGATGAGTGTATGTTCTGGGTTCCCACCAGCAAACAAGATCTGAAGAATTCAAGAAATGTGATGTCAACATAGGCCACGTTTTGAAAAGGATGCTTTTATTCAGGATTGTAGAAGAGTTAGTTGCTGGGAGCTGTACTGAGTGCTGAGGATAGGTTTCCTCCAGCGTTGCTTTACCTGTAAGCTAAAGGAGGTGGTGGGTTGAAAACTCCATAGCAAATTTGTCTTGTCCAGAGAGGAAGATGAATTAACAGCTTTCAAACACATCAGCTGGTACTGCAAACCAGGCAACAGGCTCAGTGTGAAACTGTAATCCTGTTCCAGAGGATAGACAGCGGGACAGGCTTATTTTGTTTGAAAACAAGGCATGGGTGAGGGGAAGGAGATTGGGGGCAGGACTGAAAAAATCTGAGACTGAAATACTTTTGTACAAGGAGATAAAATGGGAAGAGATTCTGAAAAATATATTCCTTATTCATAGGTTTGGGCTATTTTTTTGTTTGTGAGCTTTTGTTGTTTTTAAAAAAATTAGGGTATATTACAAGTACATGTCTTTTTAGTCCCAAAAAGGAATTAGAGGAACCTATGAAGGCTGTGTAACTATTTCCATATTAATTGTCTGGTTTGAGAAGCTTAACCCTTTTTCTAACTATGCTTTGAAAGTGACATTGTATAATCATAGAATCATAGAATTTTAGGGGTTGGAATGGATCTTACAGATCACCTAGTTCCAAATCCCCTGCCATGGGCAAGGACACCTACCACTAGACCAGGATGCTCAAGGCTTCATCCAACCTGGCTTTGAACACTGCCCAGAACTGGGACATTCACAACCTCCCTGGGCAAGCTATGCCAGTGTCTCACCACCCTCACAGTAAAAACCTTTTTCCTTATATCTAACCTAAATTTCCCCTCCTTCAATTTGAATTCATTACCCCTTGTCCTATCATTGCAGTTCCTAACAGAGAATCCCTTCTTGTTTAAGCATTCTCCATCATCCTTGTAGTCCCTTCAGATATTGAAAAGTTGCTATGAGGTCTCCACGCAACCTTCACTTCTCTAGGCTGAACAGCCCCAACTTCCTCAGCCTGTCTTCATAGAGGAGTTGCTCCAGTCCTCTTATCAACATTGTGACCTTCTCTGGACTTGCTCCAACAGTTCCATGTCTTTCTTATGTTGAGGACACCAGAATTGCACACAGCATTCCAGGTGGGGTCTCACGAGAGCAGAGGGGCAGAATCACTTCCTTTGACCTGCTGGCCACACTCCTTTTGAGGCAGCCCAGGATTTGATGGGCTTTCTGGGCTGTGAGCACACACTGCAGGCTCATGGTGAGTTTCTCCTCTACCACCATGTCCAAGTCTTTCTCCTCATTGCTGCTCTCAATTACTTCCCCACCCAACCTGTAGGTGTGCCTGGCATTGCTATGACCCAGATGTAGATCATTGCACTTCATTTTGTTGAACTTCATGAGGTTTGCACTGGCCCACCTCTTAAGCTTATCGTGGTCCCTAAAGCCTTGATTTCTTCTAGAAAATTGACAAATTTTTTTTTAATAATGCTGGTGAAAAAGTTGTGCTCTCGATCACTGAGGTGCATGGTAATGTAGCTCCTTACTATCTCGATTGGGAAGCAGTCACACAGTGCTCTTCTGTTTAATAAATGTCTTGGCTTCCAGAGTAGGTGGGAGCAGCCACTTGGCATGTTAAGTTCTTGATTTGATGGTATACAAAATCTCTTTGAAAACCACACTGAGAGCATGCTTAGGATATTTCATCTATGTTCTGTCATTAAGACTTAAAAACATACAGGTCAGACCTTGTTCAGCTGTCAACTCATTGCCCCTGTAGAGAAGCCTCTACATAGAAAAGTATCCTAAAATGGGTGTGAGTCTCTCAGTGGGTGAAATCCTAGAACTGCATTCACAGATATGACTGTAGGAGACCCTGTGAGTGCCCGAGCTTTTCTGCTTGCTGTTTGCCCTCTGTAGCCCTGTACCTTTCATGACTCCTCACAAACATCATTTTGAGAGGGAGGCAAGCTTGCACATTTACAGATGAGACTGGTGAAAAAGCTCTACCCTAAGATTCATGTTGGCTCAAGTACTTGAGGGCCACTACAACTTGGGAAGAAAACACAAGGCCCATTTTTCTGTAGGAGTTTGATCTTTGTTTACACTTAAACTTATGATTTCTGTACCACTGCCGATGGGAAAAGCTGGTGCACCAACAAGTTTGTTTATGCTGGAGTTGTAGGCAACTAGTGATAACTGTGTTAAGAACAACACCTGCCTGAAGCAAGCTGGCTGAATAAAACAAGCTTCCAGCACAACCCCTTCGAAACTGATAAGGAGAAGTGTTGATGTTGTTTGGAGGAAATGGTTATTCGGATTGAGAAACTGGTCATTAGGCAACGAAGATGGAAAGGAAAGGTGGAGAGCTGGGAATGCTGTTTGCCATGTGTAAGCACAGAAGGAGTATCACTAACACCAGACAGACTAACAAGAGGGTTGGAGTTTCTGCTAAGAGGACTATGGTTCAAGCATGAAGTTGTTGTTAAGCCGAAATGTTTAGGAGATCTGCAGATCCTTAGTGCAAAAGCTGTGCTGCTGTAATGAGCAGTCACATCGCAAAAGCAGAAAGAATTCAGTGACTGGGGTGGGAAACTCCTCAAGGCAAATATTTTGCAGACCTTCCTTTGAAAGCCATGGAGACCAAGCTAGTCTGGCTAATCATCCCCTCTAACCCTGGCTAGAGACAGGAGCCAGAAGGGATTTTTGCTGTTTCTCTGTCACATACCTTCTGGGACACCAAGGGCCGAGCTTTGGCTTCAAACAAGGCATGGTAAACGTCTCTCAAGGAGTCACTTCTCCCTTACTGATGCCTAGAAATTGGTCTGTTCTCTGCCTTCTCAGGGGACAGTTACCACCACAAGTTCACAAGTTGCAAGTGAAGTTCCTTCAGGTTTGAGCAGAAGAAATTAATGAGACCCTTCATCCCCATAAGCTTGCAACCCTGTGGGCAGTGCAATGCCAGGAAAAAGACTATTAGCATGTTGCCAGGGATGTTCAGTGTGATCAGCCCTTATAGCGAGTTTCTTCATTTAAGTTGAATGTCAGAAGTGACAATACCATTTCGGAGTCACTGGAGATCAAGCTGGAGGTAACATTGTATGCAACTCTGCAGGCAGTGCCCTGCATCTTGACTGCCAGCAGTTGAATGGCCTGGTCTACTTGTGCAGCAAACTTCAGCAGTTAGTAGAGAACATCCCGATTACTGTAGTGTAAGAGACACAGTAAAGTTTAGCAGGCAGAAGGAAACAGCATCCAAGTTCTCTTTGCCATTCTGCTGCTGGCTGTCCCACTGCCAAAGACTGAGATCTGCAAATCACTCCAGTAATGGCCACTCCGAAAACACAGTTGAACTTTCTTTCAAACATTGTGTTCCTTCAGGGTGAAGTTAATTGTTTGCTCTCATTTAATGTCTCCAGTTATAGTCAAAGAATTAGGATGTAGGATAGACACAGAAGCTAAAAATTTCAGCAAGGCAGCTTTTATTTCTTTATTATTCTTGTCTGTTCATACTGTCTTCAGCATGGGTGCTCCTTGGGCTTGTTATTGATGATGAATAAGAACAGGCTGTGTGGGGATTAACACAGATGGTTGTAGCCTCAAGACTTGATGATCTGTAACCAAAGAAAATAAATCTCTGTTTTGAGGGAGAGCCTTACACAACAGAATTTCATGTGGCTCAGCTGTATTCAAAGTGGAATATTAAAATTGCTGAGCAAAGAATTGAATGGCTCCTGTTGTGAATAGCCATTTGTATGGGTAAGTTGCTTACTGCAGCCTCTCAGATGGAAAAAACTCAACGATATTGTTTGCATTTGGATTAAAACAAACAAACAAACCCATAAAACATACCCTCTGTGATTCAAAAATGTTTGGAGAGAAGCAGTATGGTTTACCAGAGCAAATGCTGAATTGCAAAGGCAGCACCACTGAATTTTGACTGAGGAACCCTTAACCTCCTGCTACAGAAATTGGTGTAAAGGCTGGAAAATAACTTCCCCTTTCCCTTCAAAATCTCCAATGCTTTTTTTTTGCTCTTTTTGTTTCTGAAAACGTGACACAAAGGCACCATTCAGGTTCAGACTCTTCTTTGAAACTATGGAAAGTCAGTTTTAAAGGAATGAATGCAGTGGAAAACAGCTGAGAGAATTGTGTAACCTCTTGCTGTCAGCATCTGGGGCTTCAGCAGATCATGGGAAAGCAGGGAGAGTTTTCTAGACTAAAGGAAACTTGGATCTATTCCTGTGTTCTGCACCAAGAGTTAATAAATCACATCTTTTAAACTGATGCAAATTAAATCTGCTGTATCAATCATGATCCTCTTCACTTCATATGGGCTTCAGGCTAGATACAGCTCCTGTAAGCAGATGGCTGTGCTGATAGGAATGTCTTAGGTTGTGACTTCAGCTAGGAGGAGGAACATGATGGAAAATTATGTTGTACCAGCTCCCAGTCCACACAATTGTTTCATCCAAAGGTAAAGATTGGAAAGGTTTTGCAAGGGTTATGTTTTTTAGGGAAAGGAGAGAAAGGAACATGCTGTCAAAGAGATGTTGTCTTTCATGTTGGTGTCTGAGAGAATTCATGAACTCACTTTGTGACAAATTCTTTCATGGGCTGGAGATTTGGCTATCTTGCCTTAATAGGAAGGTACAAAGTTGCCTGAAATATTTTTGACCACTCCAAAAATATGTTCCTGCTATAGAATTCTATCATAATTTTCCATGTATTTCCATTCCATGCTTAAAAACAAACAATAAAGTAAGACCATTGCATGAGATTTCAGCTGGAGCATTCTTTAAGGTTTTGGAATTTTGGGGGTGGGGGGCTGGGGTGGGTATAGGACCATGTCATCATCATACTGGTTTCATCCCCTCCTATGTTCTATAGTAGTCTTACATAAATAGCTATAATTACAGTTGTTCTTTTACTTTATTGCTACACTGTTACACTGTTAACTGCAAAAAAAACCAAAAACAACAAAACCCAAACCTAAGAGGACAGTATTGTTATTAAATCAATCAGTGGGTTTACGAGCAGCAATTCTGCTTGCTTTTACAGCTTTTTACTTACTAATTTTTCCCCTTAGGAATCCTATTGCAAGGCTCTAAGCTCAATTGTTCTTTGAAAAGTCTGTTCATTGGCTTCTGCCTCTGCAGACAGCAGCAACCCAGGTGTAGACGAGTTTCCATGTGCCTTCAGGGGCTTCTTCAATGTCCAATCAGGTCTTCAGTAAAGGCTACTATGATGACTTCTTCTCTCTACTCAGCTGCTTATTTAAATGAAACTGCAGAATGATATCTCTATCATTTGTGACTTCTACCACTTTTTCAAACTTAGTGATGAGCACAAAAACACACAGGGGAGGCTACAATCTCATCAGATATCTCAGATTTCAAGAAATTAAGAGGCAACTAACTTGGATGGTTAGTAAATTTTACATCACAATGATACATGTTCTATCGTATACATTCAGTTTTTGCAAAGTGTCTGAACTTCCTGCTGGTGAGAAATATTTCAGTTTCTCAGCCCTGTGGCCTTTTTACCTAAGGATCTGCTTTGGGTCACAAACTGCCAGTTCTTTGATATGTCTGCAATAATTGTGCTGCCACCATCAATTAAATTCTCCAGATATTTTTCTTCATGGTCTCCTGCAGCTTTAATCTGAAACTTTCCATTTTCCTGTCCATGGACACCATCACAGCCTGAACAGAGTCCAATTTTCCATTAATGGACACAGCAGGCTTTTAAAATAAATCAGATGAAGGGTGGAGTCTGCAGCTCCGGATGCACTGTGTGAAAGAGTCAGCCAGACCCAACTCCCAGCACCATACCAACTTCATTCTATCTATCTTTGTGTTTATTGAAGCAATTAGAGGTGAACCAAAAGGGGGAAAAAGAAAAAAACAAGATGCCTAAACAGCAGCAGTCGAGAGAAAAGCATATAACAAGGAATAAAAGAGGAAATGGGATCTCATAGTTCTTATTCCATCTGCATGATCCATAATTTAAACTGAAATGTTCCTTAGAGAGTAGAGAAGCAATGCCTCCTATGCTCCAGTGACTGGCAGAAGTTTGACTTGACATGGTATTTCTCAAGTTTGAGGAAATGAGGGATTGTGTACTGGACAAAAAAAATAATTCTATTCTATAAGGGTTGTTGTCTTAATTCAAGTCCATTCTGTACAGATACACAGGTTGCCCTGGAAGGCAGATGACAGATTGCAGTCTGGTATTCGAAAAACATGAATGAACCTCTCTGGTTGTCATGGGAGATGAGCACTTTACAGTTCTGGTGTTCGTGGTTATCTTTGCCCATGGAAATACCCCAGATGTTGATGGCAACAAGTCTCTACTGCTCATTGGAGGATGTTTCAAGGTAACTGGATGTCACTCTGAAGAAAGCATTAAATATTGAGCTTTCAAAACATACTGTGCTTTAGAAGATCTGCATGTGCCTTGGAATTGCTTATAAGCTTGAATTGGTCTAGTTTTGACTAGAAAAAAAATGCTCAAAACTAGAAGAGACTGAAACGGTAACAGCTTATTGGTGTTTAGAAATGTGTTGGACTTTGTTCACCTGAAATGTCTACATCTTAGACGTTTCACTAAAATGCTTGTGCTTCGTGAGGAGCAAAGGTGCAGTCAGTTTGTGGGTTGCATCATGGGAGATAAGAGCACAGACCTATCCCTCTTCGAATGGCTCACTTTTGGCCTTGATGGCAGCAAGAAGGTTGCTAATGGTTACATTGCGACCATACTGTTCAGCGCTCTCTTAGTCCTCTCACAGCTTGTGGGAGAAGATAGGTCCATTTCTTGAGAAGAGATGATGATGATGATGATGGTGATGACCACAATAATGATGAGTGAGCAGTCACTGCTTCAGTTCTCCTTTCTTTAGGTGGATATGTCTTCAGCATGCTTCAGTTCTCCCTTTTCCTCTAGGGATGCTCACATGGACAATTGTGGTGATGTCCTCTTGCTTCTCTTCTTGTCAGTGCTGTGGGTTTCCTTTTAAAGGAAAGCTGAATGGGTGGTGGGTATTACCCCAGCATGGAATGAAGAGGTGGCCAATGTATACAGGTGGGAAGCAGGCCCACCGTGTGCTCCTGCCGTGCACTGAGGACAGAGCTGTCTCTTTCCTGAGTTAAAAGGACTGCATGAGGCAGTTTAATTGACAGGTGTTGATTGGTTTGCAGGCTGTGCTCTCACTCACACATGTGGAGTGATGTGAGGAAGGTGTCTGAGGTTCAGGCTTCTGATTAGGGGTGTGCTGCAGGAACATGCAGCTGCCAGCAAGTGGGGAGGGAGTGGGGAAATAGCACAGTCAAGATCATTAATCCAGCTCGGGTGGTAGCAATTCAATCATTTTTGCTCTGAGTGGGATGAGAGCAGTTTAGAAATAAAAGCTTTTTCTATCTGTCTTTTAAAAACTTTACAGATACTATGCTTTTACATTAGGTTTTTATATTTATTTTTTTAAACAAAAATCCGCAACAAACCCCAACGTTCATGCTGCATTGGTTGCCAGCAGAAAAATACCACTGGAAACCACAGCCTCCCATTGTTTTCTGCATATTTCTGATTTGGTGAACAGTTCCTCCTTCCCTCATGCAGCTTGTCAGACTGTTCAGCTCTGCGATTCTTCTCAGTGTATTTCTGGTGTGTTATCTTCCCTCCCCACCCAGAGTGGTTGTTTAGTTAAGAGTATATTGAGGTGTGAAGGGCTGGGAGAGGCCACCACGAGTGTGCTGCTTCCCCAGCCAGGGAATGCCATGAATGTTCCATGCAAGGGGGGAGCAAACCAGCATGTAAATCTTGTGCATGGGTTTCTGGCAAGCTTGCTCTTTTTTTTTATCACTCTATAAATATGCTGAGATTTGCCATCTTACCCACTTTTTATTTTAATTTGGGTGTATATGATGGTTGGTGAAGTGTGAGTGAAGGAGAAAGAGCTGAGACCTGTGCACTCCCAGGGGTTCCTAATTCACAAACAAATGGGCAGAAATTTAGGGACCAGAATGAGCCTTTTCATCTTCTTTTCATCATCTGGTGTGAGACTACAAGCTGATGCTGTGCCTGTCATTTTTTATGCTGCAAACCAATGCCTCTGTCCTTTGTGAAAACCCAGCACAGTGCAGCCCTGTGGGCAACATAAATGGTGTGGCAAGAGAGGAGAAACAGGTGGCTTGAGTTAGTCTAGATGTCTCCAAACTTTTCCTTGCTGTCAGGCTTCAGCCTGAAGAAAAGCTTGTCTAAAGCTCAGTCTAAAACCTAAGGAAAAATCCCAATATTCCTCTCCTGAATTGATGAGCAGAATCTATGCCTAGCAAACCAGTCTGGTTTTGAACTCAGGTGTTTTGATACTGGTTTGTAAATAAATCCTTCTGCCCCTTGATCCTCTTGCTCTCCCAGTCAATGCTCAAAGTAAAATCCCTCCAGCTGTTGGCAGAGGGAAGCAATGGGGAAGAGGAAGAGTTGCCCTTTGTGTCTGGATGTGCATGGAAGGAAGGGAGAAGAATATAAAGGCTAGCTCATGGATGCTGGTGCATTGAAAATGAAGGAAGTTTAGGTCTCGTGTCAGTGGTTCTGAAAACCTGGCCTGCACAGCTTCTTCCCTGATGGTCATACCCACTGGTGCTAGCCAAGGCAACACTTCGCTGCACTTGAAAGCTCTTGGAAGAGAATTGTTTTCTTGCTTCTCCTTTCTCCTTTGAGTGTCTTGCTTAACTAAAGCCAGAACTTTGTAAGAATCGTAGCTGCTACTGAGGACCTCCCCCCACCAGAGATCCCATAGGGCAAAGATTTCAGTGTCAAGGTGGACTAAATGCTGACAAGAGTTCAAAAAGTTATAAAGTAGTCACCAATGAAATTCGACTGCAAACTGGAAGGCAGCTTCTGGTTTTAGAAGTAAGGCTTCGAGCATCTCTCTAAATGGTGCAGCAGAGACAAGGGTCCTGGCTACTTTAAGATGATCCTCAGCAAGGTTACAGAGAGGGGTGTATGACAGGCTAGATGACTGTGTAGGAAGGGCAAATTGTCATAGTAGTCAATATTTTGCTCTTGTTAAGGGGAGGAAGTGTTTGCTGCTCAAGTCAGCGGCAACTTCAGCAACTTCTTGGTTCATCACTGCCATGCTTTGAAGGTATGCAAGCTGTTTTCCAGGATCACAGTTCCTGTTCTTCCCCAATATCACTCTATAACCATTGCTTCTTCTCCCACTGTTGGTTCTGGTATTTGCTGCTGAGGTCTGGGCAAGTTGTTTGGTATTTTTTCCTTTCAGTAACTGAAGAACTCTCCTCTGAGCTCACCCTTACCAGCAGACTCCAGGCTGAGGCAGGGAGGCTCTGGCTGTTACAGGCTCACAGTGAAGTTGGTGGGAAAGATCACAGTTTAGGATTTCAGAAAGGCCTTTTTGCTTTGCATGCAACATTCTATGAAGGGATGCACCTGAAGTTTCCTTTTTCCTCTTTTTTCTCCCCTCTTCACTACAGAGTTTACAATGGAAGATGAACATATTAAGTTCAAATCTGCTTCCCACACTCCTTCCTTGCCTTCCCAAAGGTGCAACCTGGGACAGATTTCAGTCTCAGCTAGTGATGCTGGGATTGTTACTGTGATTGCTCAGTGTCTCACCTCACTAAACTACTTCTACCTTTTTTTTTCCAAAAAATGTTTATTGTGGAGCCTGGTGCCAAAACCTTCAGCATCATGGTAAGGTGTCATTGTTTAACAAACTACTCCTCATTGTTTCCATTGAAGAATTATGCTGTGAGATCCATATTTTAGGAGGCTGGAGCAGTAAGCTGAATAATACAATAAGCTGTATCACTTAATTGTGTTACAAACTATCCCAAAGAAGTCATTGCCTGTAAATAAGTAGTTTTGTAAAATCATTGCTAAGTATTTCTGTGTGCTTGTATGTTCTGGAGCCTGTCTAAATCATGTTAATGTTTGCATTGTCACAAATACAATTTACAGTGGAGAGTCTCAGGAGAACCCGAACAGTGATGGTTAAGGTAGGAAGCCAAACTTTTCCCACAACTTTATTAATGTGGAACAAAAAGGCACAGTAAAGGGGTGTTGTTTGGGGAGACCACCTAGCTAGGTATTGGATTTAGGGGGTGACATAGGTGGAATGTTGAGAAGCTCAGCATGAGCCAGCAGTGTGTGCTCACAGCCCAGAAAGCCAATTGAATCCTGGGCTGCATCAAAAGGAGTGTGGCCAGCAGGTCCAAAGAGGTGATTCTGCCCCTCTGCTCTCGTGAGACCCCACCTGGATTACTACATGCTGTTCTGGTGTCCTCAACATAAGAAGGGCATGGAACTGCTGGAGCAAGTCCAGAGGAGGCCCATGCAGTTGATAGGACTGGAGCATCTCCCCTGTGAAGACAGGCTGAGGAAGTTGGGGCTGTTCAGCCTGGAGAAGAGAAGGGTGCGTGGAGACCTCATAGCAACTTTTCAATATCTGAAGGGACTACAAGGGAGCCAGAGAGGGACTGTCTGTTAGGAACTGCAACGACAGGACAAGGGGTAATGGGTTCAAACTGAAGGAGGGGAAGTCTAGGCTGAATGTGAGAAAAAAGTTTTTTACTGTAAGGTGAGACATTGGAACAGGATGCTCAGGGACGTGGTGGCTGCCCCGACCCAGGCAGTGTTCAAGACCAGGATGGATGAAGCCTTGAGCAACCTGGTCTAGTGAGAAGGTGTCCCTGCACATGGCAGGGGGTTGGGACTAGATGATCTGTAAGATCCATTCCAACCCTCAAATTCTATGAATCTATGTTTCTAAATAAAATAGCCTGAATGTGAAGAGGAAGCAGCTGCTTGTGAACTACAACTGGTATGTGGGCCAGTTGTACATTTTATTACCATCAGGGCTAAAGCAAAGTAGCATACTACAAATTCTCCAGTGAACACAGGGTCATGAGATATGAGCAATGCTGAAGAACCTGCTTGTGACTCATCCTTCTGCTTACCGATAGCTTGGATTGGGAGAACATGGTCCTGGTAGCTAAAGAGAAGGGCCTAAAATCACAACAGACCCAAAACAACGGTCTGGGAAGAAGGTTAAGATGTTGGCTGGAGGAAAGATCCTGGAAGTGAGGGCTCTGCAGGGAGCTGCATTCCAGGAGATGGCAAGGGCCCTTGGGCAATCCCACCATTGGCTTATTAATAAACAGCTCTGTGTCCCAGAGGAAGACAAAACCAAAGCCCTTTGCACACACAGATGAGAGACAGAATAATTGTACATACTGTCACTAGTGGAAAAGAGTCTGGGTTTTTCAAATTTTTTTAAAACTTTTATTTATTTTTTTTTTTAGAAAAGGAATAAACTCTGCATGGTAGAGTGTATGGTATATAATTTCAAAACAGAACAAGTGATACGGAATGGATTATCTTCCCAAACCATTTAAAGTTGAACCTAAAATCATTTGTAAATCAACACTCATTGCCATGTAAAACAAAGAAAACAATCAACATGTTTTTCGTTTGGTACAGATTTTCTCTACCACTTCAGCCTGAATTTTCCCAGGATTGGGGAGTAAAAGGGGCCAAATCCTGCCCATTGTCCAAATCATAATTGTACTGACCAAGCTTTGTGCTCTGAGATCTAGCATCATATGGCTTTATATGCGTTCCTAAGTGAACAGTGCAACATCATCACCACCTTAAGTGTTTATTCCACATTCAAACTGTAACTGAACATCAGTCTGAAACCCTTTTCCGCCCCCAAAACAACAACAACGAAAAGCAGAAAGTCTCCAGCAATCAGATTTCTTCTCAGAAATCTGTGTAAACTGTAGATCAGGGTTGGGTAGCAGCACAGAAGACAAAAGATGTGACACCATGATTCAATAGCGTCTCTAAAGACTACTGTAAGACTGTCATTCTTTAGTCTGCATCTTGCAATCACAATTTTCCTTTTCCCTGCAGTGCTATAAAGCAATATAAGAAAAAAAATCAGACTCAAAAGCAAAAGGTAGAAGCTTTTATGAAAGGTAAAGCTTCTGCTTAGCCATGAGTGGTTGTTATTAGAAACAGATCTCTGCAATCAGAAACAAATCTTGAACATATATACACAATTTCAGTGGAAAGGGATACAGCTAAGGATGGAAGCCGTCCTAGCAGACCCACAGACTGTTTGGGCTTGTAGGTCAATACTACACTGCCTTTTGGGGCTGAAATAAACCAGCAGGGCAGCCATAGGCTCCAGGCTCTTGGCTCCTCTGTTCCTTGGCTGTGTGGGGGCCGGGAGGAGGTGGAGGGAGTAGCAGTGCCATCAAGGGCCTCCCTCCTCTCACTTCGCAGCCAGCCGAGTGATGAGTGGGTTGCAGTGACATGGAGCGTTGCACTGGGCAGTTTTAAGTGCACATTTTTACCCCCTCCTCCCCAATCCTGTTGGAATGTATCTATATCAGTAATCAGGTAAGTATCAATAATAACTGTAAGCTAGCACAGTCACCTTCCCCCTTAAAATGGAGGGAGAGCAACAGCATCAAACAAATTCCCATTTGTCCTGACTTGTGTAACCTTTCCAGATCTTGCAGAGCAATCGCATGCAGGCGTTTTTCATACTAGACTTTAAAAGAGTCGAAGTTGGTAAAGAAACTGGATGTTTCCTGGCCTAACTGAAGGAAATGATAAAACTGATTAAAGAGCAAAAGAAAGTAAGCATTAGTGTGTTTACATCCTCTGGTATGTCCCACTTCTCTACGTTCTGCTCACAAGCCCTTTCCATACTCTGAGCAAGCACTCCCAAACTTAGAGAGGTAAGGCTTCAGCTAAAATCTCACAGTTGATATTACAATCTGTTTTATATAATTACCACAAATGTAGGAATGTGACTTTAGCAGATCCATGTGGGGCACATTGAGGGCAAGGCTTGTTAAGTGAACCAACACAGGAGAAGAATGGACAGGGATGTATTCCCACAGGATAACAGCAATTGAACAATGTCTGGAAGCATGGTACTAGCTTAGTGTGTATGTAGCACTGGGAGCCTGGATGAAGCCCTCAAGCTTTCTGGGTGTCCAGTCAGAACCAGGGAAGCTACAAGAAGTTTTACTGTAAAACTCCAGTACTGAAATGTCTAAAGGAACTGGATCTTTAACTTCAATGGGCACAGATTGTAGGTTTTACACAGTCAATTCTAGTAAAAACCCAAAACTTTAATGGCTGATGCCCCTGCGGTTGGAGCCTTAAGACACCCGTTATACTGCTGAGCCCTACTCATTTATTTTTTTTATAAAACACTGTTTTAAGATAGAGCACAATAAATGTGCTTAGTACGCACTCTAACATAGAGCACAGAAATACAACACTACAGAGTGCAAGTCTAACCATCTCCACAGTGGGAAAAGTGCGAAGGTTAAAAATATGCATGTGGCTTAACACAAGATATTTTTAAAAAACATGACATGGAAATCTCATACTAATGCTTTTATCTTTATCACAGACATGACTGAAAACTTAGGGTCAGTTGCTGATCCTTCTCTCGTAGTAGTAGTAGTGTAATCCTTTCAAAGGTACAATGCTGGAAAGATCAGAGAATTAAAAAAACAAGTGTCCAGAAAATGATCCTGTTTACCACTTTTCCAGTAGTTATGTTTTTCAAGAAGTAAACGTGTAAGGTCACCTTGATCTTCACCACTGGTAACTGATACACTTGGAAACAGCTAAGCCAACCACCTGGACTGAGATCAGTTCAGTGTCGCACGCACACACACACGGATACACACACAAACACCCCACAGGAAAAAGTGCACTTTCAATTGCTGATACAAAAATAGATTGGCACATTCTTTTTGACACAGTGAAGACATCTTCTTTAAAAGCTTTTTCACTCTAAGAAGTCCTCTTGGAATTTGCAGCAGGTCTGTAGAAAAAGCGCTATGAGAATGCACTCAGTGGGCTTCCAGGGTTTGTGTGATGGAGAGAGGGGTGGTCATACAGGCTGCCCTTCTAATTTTTGCCTACTTTTATAGCTGTAGTCCCCACAGGTAGGGTCAGTTGCCACCCAGTTTCAGCACGTGAACCATTTACCAACAGCTCAGTTTTCACCTGCTTTGAGAAAGCAATGATACATAAATTTGTCAAAACTGAGAGTCTTTCGTAGATGCAGAGTTTCCTACACATTGCTGGAAAAACTGCTTTGGGGAGAGAGAAAGAGTGAAGTGTTAGAAGTCTGATTTTGCATTTCCAGTAGGAAGTGTGGCTCAGGAGAGCCAAGCGGGAACAGTCGGGAGCCCTTCCCCGCGGGGCAGCCAGCGCTAGGAGTTCTGCACCAAGCGTCTGTAGTGTGGCATCACTTCGTGCTCGGGAAGGTGGAGAGCAAACTCCAAGGCCACCAGCACCGGGAACTCGAAGGCAATCAGCTCTCGCCTGTTCAGCCGGAACTTCTCTTCCAGTTTCTGCAACCACAGCCGAGGCAAAAAACCAAAAAACAAGTGAATGAGGATTTCCCTTTCCAGTGCTTTCCTACAAATGACATTATTTAAAGCACATGTGCTGCTGCCATTAAACTTCTGTCCTGATCAACTTGCATGGCTCTAGGTTTAGAAAATGAGTGCAGGATCAACAGGATGTACTGATTCCTTACTGTGAAGGTGAACTCTCAAATCTCAGCCAGCCATGCTATTTCTGACATGTTCGTCATTTCACTCATACCACTGCCAGCAGATACATCTTCTAATGATCCCAGTGATCACCACTGCAGGAACAGAAAACTCCTGGCTTCAAGCAAACACTGAAGTCACTTGTGTAATGGAAGACATACATCTTGGAACTGCCCACATATTTCCTGCGCTGCTTGAAATCCCCAATTTTCCTTTCGGCATTAGACTGTGTTACAACACCCTATTGGGGAAATTACTTTTGCCACAATTAAATACATTTGATATTAATCCCTCAGAGGCAGAAGGTGTCATCTGCAACAACCGTAAGAACAGTGAGTAATAGAAACTACTATCCTCAAGGGGGATGAGATGTGTTTTATAGTTGGTTTACGGCTGTAACATACTAAACTTCCCATCTGCTCTGCTGTTTTTGCCGGATTTGGATGCTACAAGTAGGCAACCAGCTGTTCTGGGATATTTCTCCCCACCTCATCCTCTTCTTATGATCTTCTTGGATTGCTCCTTCTCTGCCCCACTGGGTCTACTGAAAACCTCAATGTGTTTTATGGACAAACCAATGTCTCAGGATAGCAAGAGAGGTCAGATCTTCCAACACCCACTGGGTTGATTTCTTTCTGTGGTTATTCAGAAGACTTTCTAACAAACTGACTGTCGACCCAGCTGTGACTGTGGGAGGAGGGCATGAACCCAGACCTGCCCACCATCCAAGTTCCCATATCTCTCACATCGAGTGAAGTGGTTGTAGCCATATACTCAGCTGCCTGCCTAACTTTCTGCAGCATTAAATCAGATTGGTATCTCAGTGCTTGCAAAGGAATAACACTCCCCCCCATGTTAACTCTCTCATATGGAGTGGGTAGAAGACCAAACACCTGACTCTACAAAAAACAGTTACAGAGTGAGGTGTTCTAGTGGGAACACATCCTCTAGGTTTCCTTGCTCAAAAGCTGAACTTGATGAAAGAAATACAAATGTGGTAATCTATTAGACTCCATCTGAAACTAGGAGAGTCCTTATTGACAATCTTGAAAACATAATTAAAAGGACAATGAATTTTCTGAGGGTTCACTTTTGACTTGTATTGACAGAATAGTGGTCGACACCTCTCAGATCTCAGTATCTGACACCAGGGCCTTCTATCACATCAAAAGAGCTTCCCACACCTACACAGTGACATTAATCACTACTACTTCACATAAATGTGTAACAGGAAAAGGTATTTAGCTGTCTGTACATCTGGAAACCCAAAGGAGAGTGCCCATTGACAAGCAGGCTCGCACAGACCACACACTGGCACTTCACGCAGAAGGAATGCTGGAAACCTATGGATACGTACATCTATAAGATGCTTGACTTCATGTTTTCTGAGGTCACTGCCAATTTTGGCTGCTAAAAGAACACAAGCTCCAGCACAAAGCTTTCTATTCTGCTTGTTCAGCTTCCCCTTGAGAGCGAGCTTCTCAAAGTAGACAAAGGCCATGGCCACTGTGGGCTCTTCAAAACCACATTCTTCTTGAGCAAGCTTGCGCATTTCTCTCTTCAAGCTGAGTAAAGAGACCAGACAAGCATGCTGTGAACTGAGTTTTAAAGCATTTCTCATTTCACCCTAATAGTCATCATTTCAGAGATTCCTGCTTACTCAGATGGAGGGAAAAATAATGATAATTTACTGGGCAGATATCTTCACGCTTTCTTTTTGGGGCACATTTCACAGAACATTTTGACCTCACCCTTCCCTTTTACTGCCCCCAACAGATAATGTGTCAAGCTATAAAAGCAAGTGGAAAGCTCTGACATTTTTAGTAACATTATTTCATCAGAGGTCTTGTACTGCACAGAATTTGTTTAGAAACACCAGTCTGCTTACTGGTGCTCTATGTGCAGCTTTGCTGCTGGTTATGGTTGGTCAAATACAAACCGACAGTCTTTCCATGGACTGCAGCATTGTCTGGTTACAGAGCAATGTGGCTCAGTATCCTTCTGGACATTTCAGTCAAATGAAATTATCATTATTTCAGTGGAGCAATATGTCTAGCCTGTTACACTGGAAACAGATGAAATACTACAGCTTTGCTGTGAAGCTGACCACTTGTTTTGCTTCTGGCCATGCTTTCTGGACAAGGCACAAAAGTCAGCATTTCTCTTTCCACGGTCTCATTTTAAGCTAAGTGCCATGAGCTTAGACACTGCTGTGTTATTCTTCTGGCTATTTTAGTGTAGCGCATGCCCAGCTCACATCCTCAACCCGTTACATGCCATGTCTGACACCTGACCAGCACATGGTTGTACATTCCTCTATCTCGTTTACTCAGCCCACTAACCAAAGCAATCATCTGACTTACTCTGCACCTCTGCTGGTCATTGCTCCTGGAAGATCAATCAGTGCTGTGCTTCCCCACATTGCGCTGAAATGTGAGACAGCTGCATCACATTGCAGCCTTACTGAGCTTTGCAACATACCTTCTTATTTTACTGAGGGTTAACTTGATGTGAGGGAACTTCTCCTTGAAGGTCTCATTCATGTCCTTCTTGAGATCTGATGGCTTGACGTAGTCTATGACCGTGGTCTGTAACACATGGTCAAGACAGAATTACTCTTGTAGTTTGTAACAAACAAGACCACTCAATTCCCATAAGCAAGGAATACCAAACAAGTGCCAGTCAGTCCCAACGCTTTCATAGAGGGGAAAATTAAGTCTGAATTAAGGCAATAATTTGTTTGCGACTGCTCTGTCAAAACAAATGACCTGTTCAGCACAAGCCTGTAATGAACAATGCACACCTCATTAACAACCTCCAAATACCACTAAGGGTGAGTTTAAGCTAAATGTGGGTGGATAAAACCTACCTGAGAAGTCTTGTTAAGCCAAAAATATTCATAACAATAACTGATTTGATGACCAGATTTTGTGTGCGTATCTCCATGTGGTTCTGAGACATACTGTGAGTTTCTCTCAAACTGTCTCTTCAAAGGAACTGCTGGTACAAATTCCTGACTGCCATAGCATACATTTGAGACAAAACAGGTAACCAGGCTACATGGCAGGTCACTCAGTAGACTGCAAGACAGTAATGCTGTCATAAGTTAGGCAATAAGTGGACAAGAGTCAACACAACATTCAAAGTATACAGACTATTTCCTTTGAGTTTCCTATTCCTTTTTGTCACAACCTAAACAATTTTCCCAGGCAGCAGAGGGTTGTCCCAGCCAATACTGCAAAGCCAGTGCTCACATCTACAGGTGCCCAGCACTTCTCTTGTTCCCTCAGCCTTCATTCAGGTAGTAATTTGCCCAAATCTTCTGTCACCACTCACATGGCTAAAATCTATCACCTGCACAACAAAACAACCTTCATTTTGGGAATGTGCCAGTTCTCTTCTGGGCTTTGGCAGTTCTGGCCCTTGGACAGAGGCAGAGAAGTGCCCCAGCTTGGACAGCTGGGAGACAACCTGGTGCCCAGGCATCCAGCTCCCTGCCAGCTTCAAGCATGGGCAGTGAGAGCAGCAGTGTGCAGTGCATCGCATTATCCTGCCAGTAAAATAGTATTTCCCTTCTAATTTCTGGGTTTTATTAACCTGCAGTACAGCAAAGGGCTGTTACCACTAAACAACAAGAGGTGGAAAGAGGCATGCAAAATGCTTGTTGCATGTTTTGCCTTTAAAGAAGGTGGAGTCTTGCTGTATTATATCCTCATGGGAATCTAAATCATACTAAAGACTGACTGCATATGCTTGCAGGTTTTTTGCAATCATTGAAATAGTATATGGTTCCCATATACTATTTCCCCCATGGCTCAGGGATATGGGAGTGCAATGGCTCTAGACTGCAAGCAGACAGTTCCTGTTATCCCGTCATGTTGTTCTCTGGTTCCAAAATGAGCACGAAGGGAAGTAAAGTTCCTGCATTTTATTTAGGAGATTTGGTAGCAAAGTAATGAAGAATCATAGGAATTTAAACAAAAGCAGAGCATGTGTTTCACCTGAATAGTGCATAGCAGTATTTGAGTTAAACATACAGTAACAGAGAGAAAAAAACCAACTTCTTGCCATGGGGTATTGTTATGGTCATACACCTGTTTTAAAATGTGGGCCATTCTGCTGTCTGATCTGCAGTTCAAGAAGCAAGTTGCTCCCCACTAAGTCCTGGCAGGTAATTCTCCTGGGCATGTCATGTACAACTGCCTGACACTGTTGCAAGTATAAATGCCTGTGTAAGCCCCCTCCAGCACACTTAGGTGTTACACACACTAGTCCAAATTTTGCTTAATAAAGAAAATAGTTTATTAAGGAAATTCAGTGCTATTAAGGAAAGTTTCCTGTTATAAGAAATCAGCAAACAGCAGAAAGCCACATTAATGCTCTTCAGCCACCCCTCTACCCTGCATGTGTATAGATGAGCTTCAGTGCAGGTCCCAGCAGACAGTGCAGTTCCACTGAGGTTGAAAATTCATATGCTGCCTTGATGCTGAGGCAGGCAATGTATTACCACACCTGAATAAAAGGAAGAGAGGAAAAGGCAGGGAGGAGAAACCTTGCCCTATGCTGGATCAGTGGGAAAGGCTTCAATGGAATGTGTGGGTCTGCCTGGTTTTAATCCTGCTGAGGTTGGAAGGACGTACATATGCACTGTGTGGCCATGGCTCTTTACCTCAGTCAACTTCTCACATGCTTCATCCTCCCATCTGGCAGAACTCAGCCCTCTGAAGCAGAAGAATTAAGATCTTACCAACTACCACTTTCCTTTCTTTCCCTGGAATGTCACTGCCTCTCTGTCTACTCCTTGGTTTTGTTGCTGAAGGATCACCAGCAAGCTGGGTGCTTCTGATGCATAGATACTTGGGAGTTTTATCTGTTCCTCTGAGTACTGCTGTAAGGACACGGACACAAACCACATATAATTTAGACTGGTGCCATCTGCTACTCAAGGTACAGAAACATCAGTCCATGCTACTCTTGCTTACAAAGTCAAGAGACACCGAGCACATAAAGGTTACACGCTGTTAAATCCAAAGATGATTTTAGTTACTACCAGTATTTGTTGGTTATCTTGGGCAACCCTAGAAATAGTGAGCTCAGTGTTACTGTGCAAAGCTATGTGACACCTATTTCATGCTTCACTATGAACCTAACTGCCCATTGTTTGTTCTTCATTACACAGAGCAGGTTTATCTTATCTCCCTCGAAGGGGTCCTGGGTTTTCCTAGCCGACTTGACTTTGGCTCTCTCCAGTTTATCATCCTCCCTTGCCCAGAGGAGAATGCAATCACCCACAAATCTCATGTGCACAACAGAAACCACTTCACAGCAGAAAGGGCACAGCAACACAGGGAGGACCTGTCCATCCTCCGAGCTCAGCTGAAGGACTGCACAGAAGTTATGCCAGTCAGCAAGTTTCATTGCTTTCACCTCTAACAAGTAGTTGTCAGGATGACCCCAGCTCTGGGGACAACTGCACAGAGGGGGAGTGAGCCCTGGGCAACGTGACACAGCAGCACCAGCCCCCCTGGGGTGCACTTTTCCCTATGGTAGCTCTGCAGGCAGTGACTTGTTTTACCTGGGACTCCTCCAGCTCACAGGAGATTTGCCAGAATTCAGCTAAATTCTCTTGAGAAGGAGAAAAGCTCTTTTTAAAAATTTCATTTAAAGCAAAGCACTCAAGAGGCTTGAGACTAAGCAGACAGCTTAAAACTGAAAATGGTACAGAGGTACAGCTATTTTTAAATACAGAGATTTGTCAATTTTGTCCTGCTGATAAGAATCTCCTGGCCCCCCCAAACTCTGAATACTGCTGCTTCCTGTGAGACAACAGTCTCTATGATATAAATCACAATAATGAAATCCAGATGAAAGCTGGTGTGTGCTGGTTTTGATTCATGTAACAGGATAACAGCAGCATGTTTGAACACACTGGCTCTAAGGCAGCTGTCTCATCTTGTCAGTGCCATGCTGGAGAGCTCAGCTAACTGCCCTTATTCACAAGAAAAGGATTTGTGCAAGTTCTTTTTTTCCCCTTGATGTTTTTTCCTTCGTAGCTGCTGCAGATGCCTGACTTTGAGCAATGGGATGCTATTTGCCCAGCTAGTGCCTATAGAAATGCATCCTGCGCATGTGGGACCCTGCCCACCAGAGAGGCAGATAGCAAAAAACCCCACAAGAATATCTGTTGAGAGTTAATTTAAAAGTTATGCTAAATTAGCATCTGTTGAGTGATCGAATCAGTCACTCCTTCAAACTGTTTCTGACAAGCACCTGAGCACTCCTCTTGCTGTCACTCTGGGGCAGAACACTCACACGGCTGCATAGAAATCCTGGCCCTTGATCCTGACCCTGCCCAGGGCACCTCATGCCCCCCGTAAATGGCTTGGCACTGAACAGTAACTCCTCACTGCTGACCCTGCCCACAAGGGATGGAGCAAAGGAAACCTCTGGGGTGGCCCAATGACCCACGAGAACTAGCTGTGATCTGACAAGGGAGGGCTTGGACCCAATGTCATCCCTCTCTGTCTGCTCTCTGCTCAGTGTTTATGTTTCTCTTCCATGTTTTAGGCCATGCCATTGCACCTGAATTGCCTGCGTATCCCAAACAAAGCTGCCATGTGGAGGAGAATACAGGACTGTCTGTCCAGGACAATTCTGGCATTGCCTGTGCTGGAGCATTGCTCAATACTGATGCTCCAAATTTTATGAAAGGTTTGCAAATATTTCCCTAAAAGGAGCACAGCTTTTTTCTATCTGAACATGCCTTATTATACATAATATTATTCCCTACTGAGCAGGTACTCTGTACTCCCAGAGCTGTCAGACACATGAGCAAGGCACTGGGAACTACCAAACAGTCTCTCTCTCCAGTTCTTCTAACTTCTAACACTCAGAACTGTCTGTCTTGTTTCTCATAGCTTATTTGCACAAAACGCATTTCAGTTCAGTATTCAGCAATATTCCTTCGGGGGCTCTGTTCATGTTCTCTGTATACAAATCTGTGTATGTATATTTTAGTTTGGTGATGGATGTTGCACAAGACAAATGAAAGCCTTGATATATGGTAGCTGACAGATGCCTGGACAGCATGATGAACGCTTCGGCCCAAGTCTACTCCGCACACTTTTTGCATGCTTGGCAGTTTTGAACTTGGAGCTTAGGTTGTGTGTTATTCACAAGCATTTTCAAGCAGCTGCTTTCTCATAGGAAAGCTGTACATACAGTTTCATAAATATGGGAGGAGAGAGGATGCCTGAAATGGCTGGAAAGACTGGCAGGATGAAATATTGTTGAAAATAAATCCTGCTTTGGCATGCTACCAGTAAAAGATGATCTAGCCTTGGATGCTTCTATCTTCCGCTTAAGAAGGATAAAATCAGAATAAAATAGGTGAATAAAATCAAAGACATACAAAAGGCTCTCTTCAGCTGTTGTTACTGTGACATCTGATAAATCTACTTCACAGAGAGCAGACAGAAGACTGACACCTGAAACAGACTTTTGGTAGGTCAATGGTAAGTTCTCAGCCACATAAGAAAGGAAAAGAAGTCAATGACTCTGCCCTGCCTGGCTACTGTAATGTATACCATAGGTGACCAGCTATGTACTTATTAACTGCCAGTAACCTAATTCATATACTTATGGCTGAAGATGCATATATGCAGGAAATCCTGACAGAGCAGAGGCTTAAAACTGTGATGGAAAATGGTAGTGATTTCTTATTATAATTCTAAAAAACCGAAAAAGGAGAGATAGACTAAAAGATGACATTTCTGTTGTTAGGAAGTTATTAACACTCAAAGATCTTAAACTGAAAGATTTTGAATTTCATAAAGCAAATACTCTCAAAACTGCTTCTTTGAATTAAAGTACGTGGAAGGTCGCCAGTTTATTTTACATTGTTAACACACTAGACTCATTCTCAATTAATACAGTGTGTTGCTGTTACAAAATAGTTGTTTATCAGAGTCTCAGACAAATATAGCATCAAATGCATAGAGCACAGGGTTTAAATATGATTATCTACCACCACTGATATCCTCTGCTCCCTGAGACTCTTGGGTACAAGGTCAGCAGCTGATAAAAAGCAGTCTGGAGATACTTATTTTACAGCGACGGAAGCAGCTCAAAGAATAGGCTAAGAGCACCGAAGGACGCTGACTGTAGTGGAGTCCTCCTGACCTTGATGCTTCTTGCGAAAGAGAATGGGGGAGCAAGAGACTAAAGGCATTATATCATCATGTGGGGGTTTTGTTAGACCAAACAGCCAGGGCAGCAAGCAGTTCTAATTTTAAAAATCTCACTGGAGGACTAATATTTAATAAGGCAGCCTGGCTGCACTCAGCACTAGCGCAGTACCTGGCAAATGCTGGCTGACAGGCAGCTGCTGCAGCAGCACTACAGACCTCTGCAATACACTTGTTTTATTAGTGGTGCAGAGATGTCCATTTATTTTGATATAATTAAACCAATACACTGAAATCGTAGTTCAGTACCCAAACCCAGTTCCACGTGTATACCCTGAGCACAGAGAGATGGGTATTTCAGGGATGTTATTACAGAAGGGTCACTCAAAGTCAAGGCGATCTGGTCCTTTCGTCTCTTGCTGCAAGTTTTGGCAGCACACAGCAGCCAGCTAACGTGCTCCTGTGTTTCTGCATTGCCCACAAAAGCAGGACTGTGGGGTCAGACTCATGCCTGTTGTGAGTGAGTTTTCTAATTCTGCACAGAAGGAATTTCTGCTGGCAAGAATGCAGGGGGACCAGGGAGGCATTGATGAGTCTGTATGTATGCTAGTCCACATGAGCTTCTAGGAAAGAAATTACTGCTCTGTCTGGTAGATGAAGTCCCTGTTCTAGAGAGATTTAAGAATCTGCAAGAATTCCTGTTTCAGCAGTATCAGCCAGGAAGACATCTGTTAACCATGACACGATGTTTTCCTCCTCCCCTCTTCCCCCCCAGCATGAAATTTTTCTATCTCTTACTGTTTATATTGCAGCAGAGATCGCAGACTCTCCTATAAGACAACAAAAAATGAAATAATTTCTCCAGGGTAGACCAGAGTTTAAATATGACTAACACAATAAATAGAAGCCGTAATGTTTGTGTTTGGAAAGTATTAGAGAATAGTTGCAGAATTGTCCCCTGACAGGCAATTTGTGGGTATTACTTTTAGAAATGCAACAGGGAAATGTAAACCCTTCCAAGCCAGGAACTTCACTGCAAATAAAACCGAACTGAAAGCACTTCTCCTTCCCCTCAGCTACCTTCAAGGAGGAAACTCAGCTCCTCCTTGCACACAGCCGAGGACTTGCAGTTAAAACTCCTCTGCGAGTCAGGGCTAATTTAGCTCAGTAAAAGTACACGACTATAAAGTCAATGTCAGTGATGATAAATTCAAGCGCCACAAAAATGGAGCACATCGAGTGCTAGTTGCACGTACTTCTGAGTAAGATCCAGGATGGACCACACATTTTGTCCCTCTTGTGCCTTGGGATAAAGCCTGCAGTGTTTACTGATTCACAGACCTCAACAGAGCTGTCCCAGTGGAGAAATCCTGGCCTGCAAAGCACAGCCAGGCTCATGGGAGTGATGTCAGTGCATGTAGCTCTATCCCGCAGTCACTGCCGCAGCACAGCATCCACCCCTCTCGCTCACCTTCCCCCCAGTAATTGCTCTGACATCCATAAGGAGGGATGAGGGGAATGTCTACAAGCTTGCAGCTGTCAAGCATTAATGCTAAATGCTGGCCAAGTAACAAAACTTTAATTACAAGCTGCAGCTCTCCACACACAACAAAATGTTGGGCGCTGACATCAGAGCTGCTCTCAGCTGCTCCAGCACTTGTGAGAGGCAGTAATTACAGCAGTGTTCCGCTCAGGACCAGAGGCTGCTCTCAGTCTCTGTTCAGCAGCTTTACAGCTCTGCAGTCATCTGGCAGAGGTCTGTCACTACCACAATGGGTGTGCATGGTCAGGAAAAAACCCACAAGTTTCTCGCTGACCCCAGACTGCAATTTGCTTTAATTGCAGCATATGCTGATTTTTATATTTGGCAAAGAAAATTACATGAAATTGCAGCCTATTATGCTCCTGCTCACACTGATGTGAACTGCAGGGAGAGGGAATGCCAGTTGAGTCAGGAAAGTCTAAAATGGATGTGACTGAAGTCTCCTACATAGCCAATATGACCCTATATTCACAAGCTCTGTGCACAAGCCCTCTCTGCCTGACTAGCAAACTCCTATTTAACCTGCAAACTCCCAGGACACTCCAGCACTACCTTTTCTCCCTTCTCTCAACTGAAGCACCAGCCCCTTGCCAAATCTTTCAGCTGAGCACTGAAGAACAACCACCCACTCTTCAGTTTCTTGTAAAGCTCTGCAGCTCCTGCATGGCATCACCGCTATACTGCTTTGACCACGGGCAGGCAAAATCCTAGAAGAGAGCTCTTGGCACATGCCTGTGATTCCCACCAGCAAAAGAAACACACCACTTAAATGTCCTTCAGCCCTTTCTTAGATTAGTGCCTGTCTTCAGAGAGGGAGACAGGAGTGCTGCAGACCCTCCAGCAGTGCTGAAGAAGTGATATCTGGAAGGCAAATTCAGGCAAAAAAACCCCAAAATGTCAAATAAGAGATTTTTCCAGACACAGCAGTAATTAACCTCTAGAAAAAAAAGAAAGAGCAGGGAGATCCCTGTCAATTCAGATATATTCTAGACAATGACAGTGATTTTAACAATTGTCCTTGAAGTCCATTTTTCGCTTTTAAACTTTCTAGTCATACCTCTGTCACAGTGAAAATCCCCAGTCAGCTCCTTTTTGCAATAGAAGTAAAAGTATAGATCTCAAAAATGCTGTGGTCAACCAGCATATGGAGAAGAAGGGCACTGAACATCCACTCCTGAATGGAAACCTCTCATGTGATGCTATCCTGGCTGCCCTTTTTTGACTCACCCAACCACATCCATCTCAAGACCAAATTGAAAAGGTATCAAAGATCTCAGGTGAATTTAGGGGACTCAGATTGTCTGGTGCACATTTGCAGCCTGAGGAAGGTCAGAAACACAACCAGGACCGCTGGAGCTATGTTCACTCTGGATGTCATCTAGCAATGTCTTTTCATTTGAGCAAAGGCAGTTCCCTGTCCATGGCAATAATCATATCAAAAGCTGACAAGTATTTTCCCACACAGATGTAATGTAAATTATGACAACCATAAAACGTTGCCACTTTGTGGGTTGGCATCCAAAAAATAACTTGCCAACTCTTAAAGGAAAACTGGATGAAAGTAAGCAGAGGGCATTCTGGACTTCCCATTAGAAAACTTAGCACAAACAGCCTCAGAGCTCAATTAAGCTCTATGTGCAACAGGCAGAACACTCCTGCCAGCAAGGAGATAATCTTCAGTCTACATGAAACACTTAAAGTCCATTTATTTTGAAGAAGGAGCACCCAAGAGCAAAATTGCTCCCAGGTTAGGAGCAGTTGAGAACATACAAAGACTGTATCTTTACATACATTAGCAGTTTCTTAAATAATATCTTCTGTTCCAAGTTAAGCAAGGACATGGATAACACTTTAGACCTTGGTGTTTGAAATCCTATTGTATTTCTGTATAGATAAGTGTGCTAAGTCACTGCTTTGGGGGAAAAAAAGAAAGAAGCTTTTCCCTACTGCCTAGTACTACTCTGGACAGATATGTGCTCACGTGTATGACTGCACTGCATCCTGCAACAGCCCTGCCAAAATCACACATCAAAGTCTAAGGACTTGGTGCAACTGAAAAAGGCTACAAAAGTATCTGACACAGAAAACATCGTGTTAGAGCACAGATCAAGGAACAGTTATGGGTCTGTATTGTTAAGCATTTGGATACAGTGACAATTGCTGCAATTAAAGGAAGGACTATCACACAGTGAAATAAACACCTGGGAAACAAAGCTGTTAGGAGTGAATGATAAGCATCAAAACACAGTGCAGCTTCATGACTTCAGAAGAACCCTAATGGGCATCATACTCCTATTTTGTAATAGATGCCAATTCCAGGAAGTCTAAATTTGACTCTGAATGCGAGAGAATGAATGCATTGTTTGAACAAGCCTTTCATCTAAAGCACTTATGAAATATGGCAGTAATAAAAGCGTTTACTTTTGTAATACCTCCACGAGTTTGTTTTAACATGTCCTGGTAAGTAACTGTCATTTAGAACAAAGCATTCGAAATAGCTGCTATTAGTAGGTTAAAAACAGTAACAATCTTTTTAAAATATGGCCAAATGTAACCTCAACCTTCAATATTTTGTTACCAAAATTTATCAGTGCTACACAGAATCACTTACCATATATGAAGGGAATATTAAAACCCGCTTATGTTTGCCACACGGCCACTGGGGATCATCTAAGAGATTTGGGTCATATTCAATCAGGTCTCCCAGGTCGCTACCTATAAAACAACAGTAAATACAAGAAAGGAGTTCATTACATCAAGAAATCTCTGGGCTTAACAGGAGTAGCAAATGAGTTCACAGATAATGCACAATATTAACTTCATTAAAGATTATTGAAAGAGATGAAAAATTGCTCCAAATCTTGAAAACTCTAAGTATTTCTACACTCATGCAATTTACAAAGATAGAGAGGACTTACAGCTTACGAATGACCTGGTAAATGTGAACTTAGGGCTTAGAGAACTGCAAAACTATATAAAGCTCCACAATGGCTATTATTCCTAGCAACAAGTTTTCATCTGTTTATGTAAATATTTTGATTTGTTTCATTTATCATGCCAAAATATCTTAAGCATATAGTGCTTTGGCTTATGCGTTGTGCCTAGTTTTGTAAACACAGCCCTTTCCAGCCTAATAAAGGTCACAAGTGGAATTTACACCTTCAGCTTATGACTACTGTGCTGCCACTGTAAATGGATCGTAATGATGAACCTGATGCAGAAGGCACAAACAATGCCAGTGACAGGAGGAGGCATGCTGAGTGCCATCAGGGGCTGTCAATACGACCAGCATGCTTGTTTACTTAACTTTCCACCATCCCTAAGCAAGCTTTGCTAAACAAATACGGAATGAGCTGTGTTTCACACATGACATGAGACCATGTTTTGCTTAATTTAAGCTAAAAGGGTGACTAAAACACATGTCAATCCTTTGCAATAACTGCCTATCAGCAGGGTACCCAAGGACATGAAAAAAAGCTTCTTGAGAAGTTACCTGCATCAATGCTCCCCTGGGTGCTGTTAGCTCTTGCCAAAGAAAGGCTACGATGGCTTGCATTGCGAAATTGGGAGAAAGATGAGGTGGAATCTATTGTGTTTCTCCGAGTTCCCAGAGCATTCGTGGGAAATAGGAACTGTGTATAAGAAACCGTCTGAAAAGAAAGTCAGAAGGGACTGACAGTTACTTTCAGCCCAGCTCAGCCACAGTGGGATGCCTCTGGTGCATCCCAATTGGAAGCAAGAGACATCAAATTAATGGAGGATTTTCTGGATTTAGTAGTTAGACACAGATGAATAAACACCAGTCACCTACATTTGCTTCAGTGCAGTCAGTTTATCCATGCAAAAAATGCTTTTGCAAAGGCATTAATTCTTCAGCAAAACAAACATACACACAAGGTCTTACACACTGGATTTACAAAATCCTACTCAAGGGTCAGATTTAAAAATATGTCAGTTTGTTCAGGTTTTTTTCAGTGGGCCTTCTCTGTAGCGTATTTCAGCAGCTACTTTACTGAACTAGCATCATCTATGTGGGTCCCTCAGCACACAGCTGCCAGAGGCAAATCACTTGAACATTGCTAAACTTAAAGCACTTTGCTATTTTTCTCCTTTAGGACTTTGTCTGGCAGAGTCTTATTAGTGTATTAAGTGAGGTCCAGTTCACAGCAATGGTTGTGGGAGATCACTGTCTACCTCCCAACATGGACTAAGTGTGAATGAATAACTTGTGACAAAATTATTTTCAGAGTGAAGTGATTCTCTGCTTGTACCCTTGGCCAGGAATAGGCTATGCCTTGCTTCCTGTCAGTTTATTTTCCAAAAATAACATTGTATTGAAGAAAAAAAATGAGTCTCAGACTCTAGACTGGTTTATGAGGAGGTCAGAATACGTATCATATAAAACATGTGAGCTTTCATTTATTTACAAGCAGACAGATAGTCCTCAGGAATTTGCAGCCTGTGGTTTGGCCTGACACCTGGCTAGGTGAGCACACCGTGTTAAGCAGCATTGACCTAGGGCCTTTTAAATCCATATAAGAGAGCAGACTTGGTAAACTGAACTGCAGAAAGCAAATCAGGCTTTCAGCAAGAAATGTTTTAAGTTATGATTAGAACTGTCTCTCCTCTACATACTTTTTTAAATGGATCACTTCCCTAAAGATTCATAATTGCTTATTCTTTTCAATGGAATGCATTCTTGGATTTTGAAAGACTCATCAGATTTGTGCTACAACCTTCCTGCTCTTTGGAAAACTATATTGTTAAGCAAAATTTTATTAAATACACTTGAAAGCAAACCGAATTACAACTTCGAACTCTCAGAAATTATCTTCAAGCTCCTGACAATATACTCTGCAGTGATACCTCCTGCCAGAGCCAGGGGAAAGCTGTAATTCAGTAATGCTTTACAAAATCAGATATTGCCAGAGGCAAATTTCTTCAAGGATAAAGTTGTTTGCATTGACAGCTTGGGCAGTCCTCATGAATTTGTGCTAAGCTTATTTAGAGTTGCACATACTGTGCTTTAACTACTGTGTTACACTGCATGTTATCATTTATTTTTGTGCTTGTTATTAGTTAAGCCATTTTTTCCCTTATGACATAAAATCTAAGGGAGTAGGAACTGAAGCATCCCCACCTTCCCATCTGCTCCGAGCTCCACACCTTCAAGACCAATTATCTCTTTCAGACACACTCCAGTAGAATGGCACTGGCGTCCACCATCCAGCTTCATATCCCTGGGAAACACAAACCAGAGCAGAAACGTCTCTAAATACACTTGCCTTGCTCACCTTCCACCACGCAATGTTGAAAAAAGGTGCAGCTTTAATCCAAACATGCCAATGCAAAGCAGAGACCAGATAATGATTCCCATGGGTAGCACTTGTGCTAAAATACATTACAGAGAAAACCCCCACTTTGTTCCAGGTTGCAGCTCATACCCCACCTATGGTGCAGAGCAAGGTTCCCCATCATTGGGTACCTCTGACAGAGCCTGGTACTGGGAGGGAACTAGAAGTCATAGACACTTCAGGGGAGATCCAACAATCCAGCTTGAACACTTGACTGCCAACGTATGCAGCAGACGGATGCTCCCAGACCACATACGCACGTTCCCTTATGCCGTGTGTGAGACAGAGGTAATTGTCTGTGAAAGCCTCTGGGAGGGATTCCTGCTCCTCTAAACCCAGGAGTGCCCAAAGCCCAGTGACCCTACTGCTGGAGGCTGACAGCAAAGACCCAGTTTTCCATCGCCTTGGGATGGAAACTTGGGGATCTACTTTAGAATGACTGACCCACGTAACACCTTACACCTGGAGTTAAATGAAACGCCTGAGACAACCAGGCTGTATTCCACCCTTTAGGCATATGATCAAAATGTGAGGAAAGATAAAAAAGACTATGAGCAAATTTGTGTTCCAAAAATGACAGCTCTATACAACTTCAGAATATTTATCTTGCAGTATTTTCCTGGCTGATTTCCACGGAGGTCCAAGTATGTGCTTAAAAATCTGTGTGGAAGAGATGCTGACGCTGAGGCAGGGAGAAGCCCTGCAGGCTCTTCACCCAATTGCATGGCTGGGCTATCTCCTGCTGCGTCTCTGCACACTCTCTTTTCTTGTCTCTCCTTTCCAACCTATCACACATGCTGTTTCTCTGAAACCTGGCAATCCCAAGTCCCCAATAAATCATGTACCTTACTGCTGGAAAAATCCAACACGTCTATCTGCTGGAAAACATACTCTGGTGACAAAGGAAAAGACTGTATCAAGTTTCTATTCCCAACAAAGTACTCTTAGTTTCTTGACTGGAGTTCACTTAGCACAGTGTCATATTATCATTCTTGTTTCCTGATATCATGTTACTGAGGGGCTGGACAAATAGCTATGTAAAAATAACCGTCTGTCAGAAGCATGGTATTAGCCTCTCTTGCACAGAAAGTGTTTAAAGGAACTATTTCTCATAGAGATAAATGCCAAACAGTAACCATTTTGGAAAGTCTTATCTATGAAACAAACACACAACCTGAAGAAGTCCCTGAGCCCAAAAATGAAAACAAGTATTTGAATTAGCTGAAATATCAGAACAGTTTTGTTTCCTTCCATTTAAAACCTTACAAACACAGAACAAGAAATAATGCCGTTACAACTTTGAAAACAAGTCACAGAGACATTTTTCCATGCAATTAACAGACAAGATAGATAACTCCGTAATTCATCAAATGGAAATCCATCACCCTTTGAAGAGTCAGCACAGCAGCTTTAAAAAACAAAGAGCAGCTCTGGGGAATGAAAAGAAATCAGTGCTCTGGAAGCAGGGAGCAGGGTCCGCTGGCACGTGTGAGCACACACAGGAATGATTCCTGGACATCAGATGAAGGTCGATGGACATTAATGCTTCCATTTTCCCATCTTTCTGATGTTTCTAGAGAAGACTCTCCTTTCAGGACCCTATGAACAACACTGCATTCATTCTGCCTTATCCTAGCTGTTTCGCAAGGGCTGCTTGGGGTCTTCCCCTCTTTGGCATATGCTCTATATTTCTAGGTAGTATCTGATTGCCTGTGTTGTAAAATGGAGTAATAAAACATTACTGTCTGCAGAGAAACTTTTCCATAAACCAGAGAATTAAACTCCCTCTCATGAGGAAAAACAGTGCTAAACAATGCACGGTGTCTTATGAACAAATAAATGGAAAGGCTCATCCTGGCTTATACACATCCTCCTCTCACTCATAAAAGATC